>NW_028234442.1:26364094-26366594 GCF_977035675.1 Penaeus japonicus
TTTTCTCTTTCTTTTTTTCATTAGATGTAATAGTCACTGACTTAAAAGGATGTGTGTTTTTTTTCCTAAAGGTTTTGTAATAGAAAAGGTTACTAAAATTGTCCCTCTATCATAAGATATAAACGAGAGTCCAGAGTATTTTTGTCTTAGTCTGAAGGGTGTGATAGTGATATTTATGGTACTGTCTTAGTGGAAGCTCTTTATATAGGTCTTTGTGTTTATGTGTGTGTGTGTTAGTGTTATTGTGTGTGTGTGTTCTTGTTATCTTTTCACAGTAGGATTCAGAAGGAGAGAGAGAGAGAGAGAGAGAGAGAGAATATATATATATATATATATATATATATATATATATATATATATATATATATATATATATATATATATATGTATCTATGTATGTATGTATGTATATGATAACATTAAGAAATATGGTCTGTAATAACGGTTTTTTTTTTTTGGTTTTTTTTTGTCTTATTTTGTATCTTCATTTGTTGTTGCTGCTGTTATTGTTGTGTTTGTTGTTTTTGTTGCCTATACTGATAATGATAATGATAATGATAATGATGATTATGATGATGAAAATGATGGTAGTAGTGATAGTAATAATCATCATTTCTTATTGCAATTATTCTTCTTATTGTCCTTATCATCATTATCAATATCATTATCATCCTCATCATCGTAATTTCCATTATACATGGTTATCATCATTATCCTCACCATCACCACAATAAATCATTATCTTTATCCTTTTCCTTTACCGAAAAAGCTCAAGAGAAAATAAAAATAATAAATGAAAAAAATAAACCTTAAGTCAAGGTCTCAAACATCCTCAAAACCTCTATGTTGGGGATTTTTTTCTATTTTTTTCTACGTAAAAGTAAATGTAGAAATGGGATAAATAACATACAGTAATTCTAAAAAAAGAAAAAGAAAATTATGTTTTACGGTCTTTTAAAAGTTGTAAGATACATTTGAAAGGTTCCGGGTATTAAAGGAAAGAAAAGAAAGATTTCAATGAATTACAAAGAATAATACGATAAACCTTTCTGTGGATCATTTTAAAGGTCAATAACACTATCCTAGGATTATGTGAACTTTTACACTAATATACACACAAGTAATATATATATATATATATATATATATATATATATATATATATATATATATATATATATATATATATATATATATATACATATATATATACATATATACATATATACATATATATATATATATATACATATATATATACATATATATATATATGTGTGTGTGTGTGTGTGTGTGTGTGTGTGTGTGTGTGTGTGTGTGTGTGTCTGTGTGTGTGGTTGTTTGTGTGTGTGCGTGTGTGTATGTGCATATACAAAATAAATAACGTTCATAGAAAAAAATGAAAAGTGATATTCATATCTAAAAAAATGTAAAGTATTTTTCCCTTGCCTCTGTTTATATATCGAACTCTTTGAAATAGAAATAGTAGAAGTTTGAAAGCACGTAATTTTTATATCACAATTCATATCCGTATTAAATAACTTTCATATACTTTCTAACGAACGATTGATCTATTTTACGATTACCTTTGTCAAAGAAAATGACTATGATAAAAAGGCATGTAAGGGGAGGGGGGGGGAGATGGGCGGGGGGAGGGGGGATGTTTGAATGACACGTAAGAACTTGTGGAAATCCATAACTGGCAACTGCCCTTTATCTGCTATGAATTGCAATAACATTAATGGAAAAAAAATAACGCGTATTTAAAACCAAAAAAAAAAAAAAAAAAAAAAAAAAAAAAAGTTTTATTATAAAACATATGTAGAAATAGTATCCACGTTGAATATGTTCGTTTTGCAGAAATTAAGGATGTTAATGCAATTCTAAATGCAGTTATCATTAAATCATCTTACATTCTATATAGTCCCAACTATGGACCAATTATTTCTCCTGAATTGCAATTGAATAATGTTCCATCACCGACAAATAAATTACTAGGTCTTCACATTAATAACATTTTGGGGAAACTAGTATTTCACATTTGTCGATGACTATAAATAGAAATGTGTTCGTGTTTGTTTCTTTGTTTTCTTGTTATCAGAATGATAAAATAGGTTTTTGCTAAGGTCCGTTATTGTCTTTGCAATAGATAGTGGTGATCCTAACAATGCACATAGAAACTTTTTTTTTTTTTTTGAATATATAAAGGTCAAAAATATATATAAAGCTTTTTTTTATATATATGTATATATATATATATATATATATATATATATATATATATATATATATATATATATACATATATATGTATATATATACATATATATATACATATGTATATACATAAATATATATATACATATATGTATATATATATATATATATTATATATATATATATATATATATATATATATATATATATACACACACACACACACACACACACACACACACACACACACACACACACATATATATTATATATATATATATAT
>NW_028234442.1:26374094-26376594 GCF_977035675.1 Penaeus japonicus
CCTCCTTGTCTGTTTGATTGTTTATTGTTGATGTACTTGTTTCTTGTTTCTTTTATTATTATCATTTAGTGTTTTTTGCACCTTTGATTATTAGATTGTGTATTTTTTTTGTTTTGTTTAATGTGTTGCAATGCTATCATTTTTCATTGAATATTCATTTCTTATTTACTGGATTTCATCATTTGATTTATCATTTACCAATATTGTTTTTCTTTTTTTTCTATCTTGTTTATCTGATGTTTGTTAATTTTTCGTCCCTTGTTTACTTTGTATTATTCGCTTGTTTACTTCACTTGTTTTGTATAATTCTTTCTTGTTTGTTTTGTTTTAGTTTTTTGTATTATTTTCACTTGAGTATTGAAGCCTATTGCTTATTCTAGATTCGTTCATAGCAATCAATTATTTAATATATAGTCTTCATCATTTTTTATCCCATGGGTGTATCTGTTAGACCAATCACTTTATTTCTTTAAATATTATTCTAAACAAAAACAGAATCGAAAAATTTCATATGAAATAATTTTAGTTATTATCATTATACTTAGAACAAGTGATTTTCTAATGATTTCAAAAATTTCATCTTATTTCATCGTGGATTTTTTTTTTTTTTTTTTTATCTCACTTTATCTACTTAGATTATCTAGAGTATATAAACTACAATGTCATATGCCCTTGGAAACCAAACATATTAAATACAGCTAAGTAAAATAAAAATCGGCTTATGTTGCTATCATTCCCATTCAATTTGAAGCAACATGCAATATGAGATTTTGAAATTCATCTTTGGAACTATTCAGATGATTTCAATAATACCAGTTGCTATCGTTGGAATGGATATGTAAGCTATTTAATTTGCATAATTGCATTCTGATAAAGGCAAAAGTAATGATAATGAAAAGTAGAATTATTATTATAATTGACGTTGTTTTTGGTTTCATTATCAATAAGGTTATCCTTATCATAATCATTATCAGCACGGCATTATTAATTCTCATTATTCTCGTTATCATTTTCATGATTTTATCTATATCATTTATCACTGTTATTCTCATTACCATAAAAAAAATACATTATCAAAATTTCTATCGCATCATTTATTTATAATTACTGTTAAGATTAGTAATATCAGTTTTAGTATTATCATTATCATTACTATGATAATAATATTATCATTATTTTTATCATTACTATTATCATTATCATCAACATTATCAATGTTGGTAGTAATCTACCACTGCCATTATTACTATTATGATCATAAGAGTTGAGTTATCAGTAATGATTTTGTTATGATAATAATGGAGAAATTAATAAGAGGGAAATGGAGAATGAGAGAGAGAGAACGAGGAGAGAATATCTTTTTATCAATCTTTACTCTTCCTCATTTTTTTTTTTCTCCTTATTTCCATATTTTTCCTCTCTTTTTTTCTCTATTTCTCTCTTTCTGGATTTTTGCTGATTATCTTCCTCTTTTGTGTGTGTTTGCGTGTGTGTGTGCTTGTTTTGTGTGTGTGTTTACGCGAGCATAATCGTGTGTGTGTGTGTGTGCTTGTTTTGTGTGTGTGTTTACGCGAGCATAATCGTGTGTGTGTGTGTGTGCTTGTTTTGTGTGTGTGTTTACGCGAGCATAATCGTGTGTGTGTGTGTGTGCTTGTCTTGTGTGTGTGTATGTTTTTACGTGAGCGTGTGCGTGTGCTTGTATGTGTGCCTGCGCGTGTGTACGTAAGTGTGTAAATATGTGTCCTTGTTCTTGTGTGTCTGTGTGTATGTGAGTTTTCTCCTTTATTCTTTCTCGCAATTCTCGTCTTCATAACATTGTTTATTGCCCTCTAAGAAATCTTTTATGGTCGCGCCCTCTCCCTCCCTTTATCTTATTACGTAAGATATAAAGAAAATGCGGTTGCAAGCTATTGCAAGATGAAAACAAATCGTAATAATATTACTGTATTTGTACATATACATATGTTGTGTATATATGTGTCTGTTTGTATGGATATAGGTGTGTGTGTGTGTGTGTGTTTGTGTGTGTGTGTGTGTGTGTGTGTGTGTTTGTGTGTGTGTGTGTGTGTTTGTGTGTTTGTTTGTGTGTTTGTGTGTGTGTGTGTTTGTATGTGTTTGTCTGGGTTTCTGTATGTGTGTGAATGTCTGAGTGTATGTGTGTCTGTGTTCTTGTGTATCTATGTTTGTGTGAATGTATGTGTATATGTGTGTTTCTGTCTCTCTCTCTGTATATGCATGTGCGTGTGCGTGTGCGTGTGTTACGAATATGGATGAAAAAAAAACTATACTTACCGTCCCTACCACCATCACTATCAAAAAGAGAGAGAGAAAAATAAAATCCCGCACGGCCCGGAAACGAAAAGAGAGGGAAAGAAAAATAGTGAATTAGAGGTTTTACCTGTGCTAATGGATGCATCATCTCACGTCCTTCCGGTAATCGGTGTTTTAGTTTTTTTTTTTTCGAGGGGGGGGGGGGGGTAGGGGGGGTTTTCGTTTTTTT
>NW_028234442.1:26386594-26389094 GCF_977035675.1 Penaeus japonicus
CGTAGTGTGGTGAGAACCGCCAAAAAAGCGACTAACGTGACATGGTCTTAATACATAGTTCCTTCTAAAACATTCTTTCCTGTTAGATTTTCCATCTCGTGTTTTGTTACCATCATCACTATCATTATCATTATTATTATTATCATTATCATTATTGTTATTATTTTCTTCATCATTATTATTTTCATCATCATTATTATCAATCTTATCATTATCATTACTATTATTATCATTATCAT
Source organism: Penaeus japonicus (assembly GCF_977035675.1). Lineage (NCBI taxonomy): Eukaryota > Metazoa > Arthropoda > Malacostraca > Decapoda > Penaeidae > Penaeus > Penaeus japonicus. Next base: position 26,386,834 of record NW_028234442.1, read on the forward strand.
TATTGTTATTATTTTCTTCATCATTATTATTTTCATCATTATTATTTTCATCATGATTATTATCAATCTTATCATTATCATTACTATTATCACTATTTTTAATGCTACTACTCTACCATTTTTACTGTTATCATGTTTGCTAATAATGTTATTCTTGATAATCAAAATTATCATAGTTATCTTTATAGCGCTTATAACCACTGTCATTATCATCATGATTATCATAATAATTATAATCCTGTATCATTAATAATCACAATCAACGGAAATGAGCAACAACCCAATACAAGATGCAATCAATTATAGTAAAACTCTTAATTATTATACCCCCCCTCCACCCCCCTCCCCCCCTTGGCAAGTCCATGTGTTATAGCTATATTGCAGTTGCTGTTATAATGAAAACGATTGTTATTATACAAAAAGATTTTTTTTTTATGATTCGTTCATGTCTTTTCTTAATTAAAGATGACGTTTGTTATTGCGTTTTTTTATTGGTTCATTGAACATAAAATAAAATGATACATTAAATCAATCAACAAATACGTTATGCTAAGCTATTTCAAGTTTCTCCACCAACTATATATATTCATTAAAAAAAGAAAAAAAAGAAAAAAACTACAGCTACTTTAGCTTATCATTTGTACATCTATTTTCTCTCTCTCTCTCTCTCTCTCTCTCTCTCTCTCTCTCTCTCTCTTTCTCTCTCTCTCTCTCTCTCTCTCTCTCTCTCTCTCTCTCTCTCTCTCTCTCTCTCTCTCTCTCTCCCTCTCCCTCTCTCTCTCTCTCTCTTTCTCTTTCTCTCTCCTCTCTCTCTCTCTCCATCTCCATCTCCCTCTCCCTCTCTCTCTATCTCTCTCTCTCTCTCTCTCTCTTTTCATGTATCGATTTGTCAAACGACATTCCTATATGACTTTTTGTGTGTGTGTGTGTGTGCGTTTTTTTTTTTTTTTTCTATTTAGAAGTTTTTCTCCTTTCTTTTCGTTTTTCACACCTTTTGAAACATGACCCAAAATAAGAAAAATGCCCCCCCCCCCCCATCCCGCCCTCTCCCTCGCGCCGATCGAATAGCAATAATGGCATGACATTTCGGCAGCGTAAACAACGGAACCATAGCCACGGACATTACACCCCATTGCTCCATTCTGACTGAGAGCAATAAACAAACAGATGCTCAATTTAGTCGGTAGCGAACGCCTCTCTCCATCTCGCTATGTTATTGATGGTTGTCGGAGCGCACAACAGTCGTCGGGGAGCCCTCGATGGCAACACTGTCGAAAACGGGAATTATTGCTTTATTCTCGAAGGGGAAACGCGTCTAAAGTTCGTTCGCGTTGCGTTCGGTGCTTTCACGTTTGTATTTCTCATCATATAGATTGGGGAGGGGGGAGGGGAGGGGGGGAGGGTGTTGTATTAAGATCGGATAGCTGATTGGCATACCGTAAAAAAAAAAAAAAATCTTGTAATTTTCTTATCCACGTCTTTAAGTTCTTTGTTTGTTTGTTTGTTTTTTGTAGTTGTTGTTTTTATCCATAAAAACTCTATATAGAAAACGGTAGAGGCCACAGTTGTAAAAAAAAGAAAAGAAAAGAAAAAGAAAAGAAGAGAGAGAGAGAGAGAGAGTGAGAGAGAGAGAGAAAAAAAAAAAAAAAAAAAAAAAAAAAAAAAAAAAAAAAAAAAAAAAAAAAATATATATATATATATATATATATATATATATATATATATATATATATATATATATATGCCGAGAAAATCGAGAGTATTGTTTTCTTGCTGCTCTCATTTTTCCCCCTCGAGTATAGAGAATGTAGTTGTGTATTCAGGCTAAATTATCATTCGTTTTATTGTCTAGTTTATCAGAAGCCAAACGATTATACCCTTTTAAACAACACTGAATGTCAAATGAATATAATTTACGACAATTTAATTTAGCACTTATGAGTAATATGTAAGAAAACTCGAAACTATTGCAAATTGCCTTATTAGTTAGTGTTATTTTAAAACTTTCACTACAAAATGTATTAACTGACACTTTGTAGTACCGATAATTGAATATATTCATTTTATTCCAAATTCACTTTCATAGATTAAATTCATAGAACAGAGAAAAGATGAAGTATAGTTTTATTCACACGTTACTTTTATCTCCATGTATAGATTTCAAACTTGTTTTTCCTTCGAAGCACCTGCAGGATATTTGTACTCTATGAAAGGGCACCATTGCAATTGGTGCCGTATTGCTGTTTACAAGGCAACTCGCA
>NW_028234442.1:26394432-26415550 GCF_977035675.1 Penaeus japonicus
ATATTACTTGCATTTTTTTTCTACCACCCTTTTCTCCCTCGCAATTACTTTTTCCTTTAATAAAACAAAAATAAGCGCATTTAAACTGTATCCGTTTCGTTCTTATCAGAAAGGTTATAACGTGTAATTTAAGCATTTTTTTTTTAAAGATCGTATGTATTCCTTTATGTATAACTAAAATAAGCGTAATTTAAATTGTAATCCGTTTCATTATCAAAATATTCTAACGTGGTTTAAGATTTTTCTTTTTTTTCCTATATCTACATTTTTATTTACATACACCTTTTTTCTCGTAATTTGCTTTTCCTTTAATATAACGAAAATCAGTGCATTAACTATAATCTGTTTTCGTTATCAGAATGGCTCAAACGTGTATTCTACGCATGTTCGTTTTTTTTTCAGGGCCGTCATTTTTTTTTCTTGCAACCTATTTTTCTCCGCATAATTGCTTTTCCTTTAATATAACAATAATCATGCATTTAAATCACTGTAATCCGTTTCGTTATCAGAATGGCTCTAACGTGTTTTAAAGCATTTTCTTTTTTTTTTTTCAGGATCGTTCCCTTTTATTTTCTTTCACCTTTTTTCTCGTAATTGCTTTTTTTCCTTTTAATATAACGAAAATCAGTGCATTAACTGAAGCCGTTTGTTTATCAGAATGGCTCTAACGTGTAATTTTAAGCATTTCGTTTTTTTTTTTTTCAAAATCGTCATTTTTTGGTTCCTTCACCTTTTTTCTCGCATTAATACCCTTCATTTAATATTACGAACATCAGCGCATTAACTGCAATCCGTTTCGGTTATTAGAATGCAGAGACTCGATAAATGCGCCGATTTTAGTTATAATAAAGGAAAAAAGAAATGACGATCCGTGAAAAAACTAAGTGAAAATGCTTAAAATTCACGATCGATACAGGCATTCTGATAACGAAACGGATTACAGTTAAATGCGCTGATTTTCGTTATATTAGAGGAAAAAGCAATGGCGAGGAAAAAAGTACAAGAAAAAAAAATGACGATCCTGAAAAAAAAACGAAAATGCTTAAAATAACCGTTAGAGGCATTCTGATAACGAAACGGATTATAGTTACATGCGCTGATTTTCGTTATATTAAAGGAAAAAGCAATTCCGAGAAAAAAGGTGCAAAAAAAAAAAAAAATGACGATCCTGAAAAAAAAAAAACGAAAATGCTTAAAATAACCGTTAGAGGCATTCGTATAACAAAACAGATTACAGTTAAATGCGCTGATTTTCGTTATATTAAAGGAAAAAGCAATTGCGAGAAAAAGAAAAAAAGATCAATGAAAAAAAAAACGAAAATGCTTAAAATTCACGTTAGAGGCATTCTGATAACGAAACGGATTACAGTTAAATGCGCTAATATTTATTATATTAAAGGAAAAAGCAATTGCGACAAAAAAGATGCAAAAAAAAAATGACTATCCTGAAAAAAACCCGAAAATGTTTAAAATACACGTTAGACGCATTCTGATAACGAAACGGATTACAGTTAAATGCACTGATTTTTGTTATATTAAAGGAAAAAGCAATTGCGAGAAAAAAGGTGCAAGAAAAGAAAATGACGATCCTGAAAAAGAAACGAAAATGCTGAAAATAGACGTTTGAGGGATTCTGATAACGAAACGGATTAGAGTTAAATGCACTGATTTTCGTTATATTAAAGGAAAAAAGCAATTGCGAGAAAAAAGTTGCAATAAAAAAAATTACGATCCTGAAAAGAAAATGAAACTGCTCCAAATACACGTTAGAGACATTCTGATAACGAAAAGAATTACAGTTAAATGCGATGATTTTAGTTATACTAAAGGAAAAGGCAATTGCGAGAAAAATGTGAAAATACCCAAAAAATGCTTAAAATACACGTTAGAGCCATTCTGATAACGAAACGGATTACAGTTAAATGCACTGATTTTTGCTATATTAAAGAAAAAAAGCAATTGCGAGAAAAAAGGTGCAAAAAAAAAAATGACGATCCTGAAAAAAACCCGAAAATGTTTAAAATACACGTTAGACGCATTCTGATAACGAAAAGGATTACAGTTAAATGCATTGATTTTTGCTATATTAAAGAAAAAAGCAATTGCGAGAAAAAAGGTGCAAGAAAAAAAAATGACGATCCTGAAAAAAACGAAAATGCTTAAAATACACGTTAGAGGCATTCTGATAACGAAACGGATTACAGTTAAATGCGCTGATTTTCGTTATATTAAAGGAAAAAGCAATTGCAAGAAAAAAGGTGGAAGAAAAAAAAATGACGATCCTGAAAAAAAAAACCCGAAAATGCTTAAAATACACGTTAGAGGCATTCTGATAACGAAACGGATTACAGTTAAATGCGCTGATTTTCGTTATATTAAAGGAAAAAGCAATTGCGAGAAAAAAGGTTAAGAAAAAAAAATGACGATCCTGAAAAAAAAACTGAAAATGCTTAAAATACACGTTAGAGGCATTCTGAAAACGAAACGGATTACAGTTAATTGCGCTGATTTTCGTTACATTAGAGGAAAAAGATATTGCGAGAAAAAAGGTGCAAGAAAAAAAAATGGCGATCCTGAAAAAAAAACGAAAATGCTTAAAATACACGTTAGAGCCATCTAATAACGAAACAGATTACAGTTAAATGCACTGATTTTCGTTATATTAAAGGAAAAAGCAATTGCAAGAAAAAAATGACGATCCTGAAAAAAAAACGAAAATGCTTAAAATACACGTTAGAGGCATTCTGATAACGAAACAGATTACAGTTAAATGCGTTGATTTTCGTTATATTAAAGGAAAAAGGAATTGCGAGAAAAAAGGTGCAAGGAAAAAAAATGACGATCCTGAAAAAAAAAACCGAAAATGCTTAAAATACACGTTAGAGCCATTCTGATAGCAAAACGGATTACAGTGAAATGCATTGATTTTTGTTATATTAAAGGAAAAAGCAATTATGGGAAAAAAGTTGTAAGAAAAAAAAATGATGTTCCTGAAAAAAAAAAAAACGAAAATGCTTAAAATTACACTTTAGAGACATTCTGATAACGAAACGGTTTACAGTTAAATGCGCTGATTTTCGTTATATTAAAGGAAAAAGCAATTGCGAGAAAAAAGGTGCAAGAAAAAAAAATGACGATGATAAAACATACAACTATTAAATACGATCCTAAAAATACTAAATATGATAAAAATCCCAATTAGAACCATTATGATTTTTAAAAGGACTATAACTAATTGCCTTGATTATCGTTATATTAGAGCAAATTGAATTGAGAGAAAAAGGGGAAGGAAAAAGTAAAAAGAAAAAAAATGATCCCAAAAATGCCAAATATGATTAAAATACATATTAGAACTATTTTGATAATTAAAATGATCATAGCTAAATATGCAGATTATTGTTATATTGGAGTAAGAAGAAATTGACAGAAAAAGGGGGAAAAAATACAACTACTAAATACGATCCTAAAAATATGAAAGATGATGAGAATACAAATTAGAACTATTCTGATAATGAAAAAGATTACAACTAAATACGATGATTGTCGTTATAATAGAACAAAAATAAATTCAGAGAAAAAAAGGGGAACAAAAAAAGCAACGATCCTAAAAATACCAAAGATGATTAAAATGCAAATTAGAACCATCTTGATAATGAAAGGGATTATATCTAAATATAATGATTATCGTTATATTAGAGCAAAAAATAATTGAGAGAAAAAGAAAATACAAATTAGAACCAATTTGATAATGAAAAGGATTATAGTTAAATCCGTTGATTATCGTTGTATTAGAGTGAAAAAGAATTGAGAGAAAAAAGGGTGAAAATGCAACTACTTAATACGATCCTAAAAATACCAAAGATGATAGAAAATAAAAATTATAACTATAAGCGATAGCCTTATATTTGAGTAAAAAGTAATTGAGAGAAAACAAGGAAAAGGAAGGAAAAATAAAGAATGATCTTAAAAATACCAAAGATGATTAAAATACAAATCAATACTAAATGCCATCCTAAGAATACTAAAGACGATGATAACATATATCAAAACCATCCTGATAATGAAAAGGACTATAGTTAAATGCGCTGATTATCGTTATATTCAACGGAATTGAGAAAGAAAATACCAAAGGTGATAAAGATACAAATTAGAACCATTCTGATAATGAAAAGGACTATAGTTAAAAGCGCTGATTACCGTTATATGAGAATAAAAAGAAATTGAGAGAAAAAGGGGAAAGAAAAAATGCAACTACTAGTTGCGATTCTAAAAATACCAAAGATGATAAAAAATATAAATCAGGACTATTCTGGTAATAATTCTGATCATAATAATTATCACCGTCAGCATCCCCATCAATAATTTTCATTTTTTTGTGATAAGCGATAGCCTTAGAGTGTAGCGTATTGTTACAAATACTTTCCTTCGGATATCATCATGATCATCACCATTACCTCCATGAACATCATTATCATCATCATTGTAACCATCAGCAGCAGCCTGAGAAACATCATATTTCATCATCATCATTTTCCATCACCCTCATCGTCATCATCTTCAGCAGCAGTAGCAGCATCAGCAGCATCAGCATCATAATCATCAGCATCATCATCATCATTATCATAAAAATGATCAACCTAATAAAATTACAATTTCTTTCTTATTCTTGCAGATTACTAGCAACCAGTAACGACTGAATGAAATGTGATAAGCGATAGCATCAGAATGCAGCGTATTGTTACAAATAGTTTCCTTCGGATATCATCATCATCACCATTACCTCCATCAACATCATTATCATCATCGTAACCATCAAGGATAAGGATAAGCCAGATTTGCGGAGCAGATACTACGCCGGGCTTGTATGCGCTGTGCCAACGATTGTTGACTCGATCTGAACTTGGTCCTTACCCAACGCAGTGCCCAGCTACGTCAGTAACCGCCAGGTGACAGTGGAAACTCACGAGTTTGGGCGGGACTCGATCTGCCGACCACGGGGACACGATCTGTCGACGCGCTACCACTGAGCTACCAGACGGCTCCGTAACCATCAGCAGCATCATCATATTTTTTTTCTTTTTATTCTAAATTGCTTAGAATACCAAATACTTATGACGAGTAGATGAAATACATATCCTTTGGATATTCTATCGCAATTAACATTATCCTCATCATTATCATTATCATCATTATCAATATCACTATTGTTAGTATTATCATTATTTTAATCTTCTTTATTATCATTATCATCATCATCACTGTAGTGGAGCAGGACGCCCTATATCTGTAGCGAATAGGCGTAGTACCGTTGAATACCAAATAGGCGTCCTACCTACCAATAAATGTAGTGTGCAGGTGTACGGAATGGCAGTACAATGGCTCAAAGCAAGATGAGTATAATAAGGAGACGTTTGATGATGAGTATATGCATAGAATTAGCCCGCTTGGCACGTCACTCTTCCTTTGCTGCCACCACCCAGTTATCTGCGTCTGGGAACGTCACGTGTTTGTGGGGGTGCAAGAGAGTGTAAGGGAAAAACAGGAGTGTGGGCGTGGATGTATGTGTGTATAATATGCGTGTATGAAAGGGGTTTGGTAGCGTGCGAACCGAGGGGGCGTGTATGGGATGTGTGAATGTACGAACGAATAACTCAACGAATGTGTGAGCGAGTAAACAGTTGAGAGACTCCGTGCTTAAACCGACTCGATGTGTACTAATACACATGTGTACTACGTGTGCGATCCTTCAGAGTAATCAACATGTAGCTGGAGATTTCAACCATATGTAAATAGTAATCCGAGAGTCCATCATCTGCATCGACTCCAACTCTCAGGTAAGTAGTAATCGTCTTTAAAAGCAATGAGACCAGCTTCCAGGTAAGTACATAAATTTTTTATGTGACCAAATTTCTAAATAACTTATAAATGAATAGGCCAGGAGTATATCCATCACTCATTCACATATACTGGTGTAATCAATTTCATTTGATGATTATTTTAACGTATGCTCAAAGTCAATACCTGCCAGTATTTTCAGGATAGAATTGTATTGTTATAGCATTGTTAATTTCTTTCTTCCTTTTCAGATACAGTATCCAAATTAAACTTTCTTTTTTGGCTGGAATGATTAGATAATTCTCTTCAGATGGAAAGGTGAAATTGATCTCTTCGGTTCAGATACAATATTCAGATTAATATTTTTCTCCAGTTTTAAGGTAAAGTATTTCGTACCATCCTTGAGCCAAAGTATCCACAATGAGAAATGAATTAAAATGATTTAAAATGAACACATAAACTTTAAAATGATAATAATTCACTCGGTATCTAAAATATTTGATTCAAAAACACTTCATAGGTAATTTCGTTTATCATGTGCAGAAATACCGTAATCATTAAATAACAGAACAATTGACATACATCTAAAAATAAATAAACTTTATAGTTGTTGGCCTTTGCTCCACAAACGTTCACTCTTAGACACCATTCAAGATGTGACATATATATATATATATATATATATATATATATATATATATATATATATATATATATATATATATATATATATATATATATATATATATATATATATATATACTTATAGAAATACCCCATGGTATACGAACAGTGGCAAAAAGGATCTTAACCAACACAATAAAGATTGATGAATAGCGAAACGGATCAACTCAGAAATCGAGGTTGATGTCGCCCCAATAAAATTAATCTAAAATGAATGTGGAGGCGTAAATACAGGAATGATACTAGACAAATTCCTAAATAAGGAATATAGATTAACTTAATAATTGACATAAAATAACTGCGTATAGGGGCAAGCAGTTATATACAAATCAAAGAAACTAACTATTAGCTCGACTAATATAAATAAAATATGGCGAATCGACGCAATCACAGAGCTTTTGAATTATCTTAAAATACTACGTAAAAGTAGATAAACACGTAAAATAACTAAAAATGAAATACTATTCTTAAAATGGAATCAGTGAAAAATAAAAATGACTTTTAAAACGCAGAGGCAGAATTAACGTAAATAAAAACTAACTCGATTGTAAACAAAAGAATGTCAGGAATGAAATACGCTAAAAAGGCGTAAAAGCTCTTAAAACTGAAAAAAATAAGCAAAAATGCGAAACCGATTAAACGTCTAAAGATGCTGCTGCTTAAGAAACTACCCCCGACCTTCTCTATGCAATAAAAGCTCGAATATTCTGTGTACAAGAGATTACAAAGGGGTCACTGGTGTTTCAATATTGCTTTCTCGCTCAAGATACGTGCCTGCAAAGTCATTGAATTCAATTTCGATCTTAATTGAAGAAGGGCGAAACTTTATGTAACGTAACCGAGGGCGACTGCGCTTGGACCGCGACAAATGATACTACCAAAAATACCAAAGATACTAAAAATACCCATTGTAACCATTTTGATAACGAAAAGGAGTACAGTTGAATTCGCTGATCATCGTTATATTATAGCAAAAAAGAATTCAGAGAAAAAAGGGGAAATAAAAAGAAAGATAGATATATACAAATCTCACGAAAATACCAAAGATGCTGAAAATACACGATAGAGCCATTCTGACAATGTAAAGGATGATAGCTAAATACGCTGATTATCGCTGTATTAGAGCAAAACATAAATGAGAGAAAAAAGTGGAACAAAATATAATACTGATACTACTAAAAATACCACAGATGCTAAAAATACGTATTTTAACCATTTTGATAACGAAAAGGAGTACAGTTAAATGCACTGATGATCGTTATATTATAGCAAAAAGGAATTGAGAGGAAAAAAGGGAAATAAGAAAAATTAACAATATATACAAATCTCCCGAAAATACCAAAAATGATTAAAATACAAGTTAGAGCTATTCTGATAACGCAAAGGAATATAGCTAAATACGCTGATTATCGTTATATAATAGCAATAATAATGATACTACAAAAATACAAAACTGCTAAAAATACCTATTTTAACCATTTTGATAAGTAAAAGGAGTACAGTTAAATGCGCTGATTATAGTTATATTATAGCAAAAAGGAATTGAGAGAAAAAAGGGGAAATAAAAAAAATGATAAATATATACAAATCTCCCGAAAATACCAAAGATGCTTAAGATGCTAGAGCCATTCTGATAATGTAAAAAGGATAATAGCTAAATACGCTGATTGGCATTATATGAGAGAAAAACATAAATGAGAGAAAAAAGGGGGAAAAAATAATGATTCCACCAAAAATACCATAGATGTTGAAAAAACATATTTTAATAATTTTCATAACGAAAAGGAGAACAGTTAAATGTGCTGATTATCGTTATATTATACAGGAAAGGACTTTAGAGAAAAAGGGGGAAATAAAAAAACTTAAATATATAAAAAATCTCCTCCCCCAACCCCCCCCCAAAAAAGGCTTAAGATACACGTTAGAGCCATTCTGATAAAGGATTATAGCTAGATTATCGTTATATTGGAGAAAAAAATAAATTTGAGAAAAAAAGGGGGGAGGGGATAATAATGTTACTATTAAGAATACCAAAGATGATAAAAATACCCATTTTAACCATTTTGATAACGAAAAGGAGTACAGTTAAATGCACTGATTATCGTTATATTATGCAAAAAGTAATAGAGAGAAAAAAGGGGAAATAAAAAAAATGATAAATATATACAAATCTCCCGAAAATACCAAAAATGCTTTAAACACACGTTCGAGCCATTCTGATAATGCAAAGGATTATAGCAAAATACGCTGATTTTCGTTATATTAGAGCAAAACATAAAAGATAGAAAAAGGGGGATAAAAAATAAAAATAATATTACCAAAAACACCAAAGATGATAAAATGACCTATTTTAACCATTTACCCATCTTAACCCTTTTGATAACGAAAAGGAGTACAATTAAATGCGCTGATGATCGTTATATTATAGCAAAAAGTTTTTATTTTTATTTTTTTTTGGATGTCCCCTTTTTCTCTCACTTCCTTTTTGCTATAATATAACGATCATCGCCGCATATAACTGTACTCCTTTTCGTTATCAAAAGGGTTAAAATGAGTATTTTTAGCACCTTTGGTATTTTCGGGAGATGTGTATATATTTAGCTTTTTTTTTTATGTCCCTTTTTTTCTCTCAATTCCTTTTTGCTATAATATAACGATCATCAGCGAATTAAATTGTATCTTTAGCATTGTTATATTAAAGAAAAAAACAATTGCGAGAAAAAAAGTGCACGAAAAAAAATGCACGATCCTAAAAAAAAAAAAAAAAAATCCTTAAAATACACATTAGATCCATTCTGATAATGAAATGGATTACAGTTAAATGCGCTGATTTTCATTATATTTAAGGAAAAAGCAATTACGAGATAAAAGGTGCAAGAAAAAATACACGATCCCGAAAAAAAGCGAAAAATCCTTATGATACACGTTAGAGACATTCTGATAATGAAACGGATTACAGTTAAAAGCGCTGATTTTCGTTATATTAAAGGAAAAACAAATTCCGAGAAAAAAGGTGCAAGAAAAAAAATGACGATCTTCAAAAAAAAGAAAAAAAAAAGAAAAAAGAAAAAAACGAAAATGCTTAAATACACGTTACAGCCATTCTGATAACGAAACGGATTACAGATAAATGCTCTGATTTTCAGTTTATCAAAGGAAACAGCAATTGCGAGAAAAAAGGTGCAAGAAAAAAAAAATCACAATACTGAAAAAAAGCGAAAAATGCTTAATATACACGTTAGAGCCATTCTGATAATGAAAGATATTACAGGTAAATGCGCTGATCATTATATTAAAGGAAAAAGCAATTGCAAGAAAAAGATGCAAGAAAAAAAATGCACGATCCCGAAAAAAAAGCAAAAAATGCTTAAAAAACACGTTAGAGCCATTCAGATAATGAAACGAATTACAGTTAAATTCGCTGACTTCCGTTATATCAAAGGAAAAAGCAATTGCGAGAAGAAAGGTGCAAGAAAAAAAATGCGCGATCCTGAAAAAATGCCAAAAATGCTTAAAATACACGTTCGAGCCATTCTGATAATGAAAAGGATTAAAGTTAAATGCGCTGATTTTCGTTATATTAAAGGACAAAGCAATTGCGAGAAGAAAAGTGCAAGAAAAATAAATGCACGATCCTGAAAAAAGCAAAAAATATTTAAAATATACGTTAGAGCCATTCTGATAATGAAACGGATTACAGTTAAATGCGCTGGTTTTCGTTATATTAAAGGAAAAAGCTATTTCGAGAAAAAAGGTGCAAGAAAAAAAAATGCATGATCCTGAAAAAATAACAAAATATGCATTAAATACACGTTAGCGCCATGTTGATCATGAAACTGATTACAGTTAAATACGCTGATTTTCGTTATATCAAAGGAAAAAGCAATTGCGAGAAAAAAAGGTGCAAGAAAAAAAATGCACGATACTGAAAAAAAGCCAAACATGCTTAAGATACACGTTAGTGTCATTCTGTTAATGAAACGGATTACAGTTAAATGCGGGGATTTTCGTTATATTAAAGGCAAATCAATTGCGAGAAAAAAGGTGCAAGAAAAAAAAGAAATGCAAGAAATGCTTTAAATACACGTTAGAGCCATTCTGATAATGAAATGGATTAAATGCGCTGATTTTAGGTTTAAGAAAGGAAAAAGCAATTGCGAGAAAAAAGATGCAAGAAAAAAAAATCACGATTCTGAAAAAAGGCGAAAAATGCTTAAAATACACGTTAGAGCCATTCTGATAACGAAACAGATTACAGTTAAATGCGCTGATTTTCGTTATATTAAAGGAAAAAGCAATTGCGAGAAAAAAGGTGCAAGAAAAAAATCCACGATCCTGAAAAAAAGTCAAAAATGCTTAAAATACAAGTTAGAGCCATTCTGATAATGAAACGGATTACAGTTAAACGCGGTGATTTTCGTTATATTAAATGAAAGAGCAATTCCGAGAAAATAGGTGCAGGAAAAAAAAATTGCTCGATCCTGAAAAAAAGCCAAAAATGCTTAAAATACACGTCAGAGCTTTTCTGCTAATGAATTGATTACAGTTAAATTCCCTGATATTCGTTATATAAAAGGAAAAAGCAATTAAAATAGGTGCAAGAAAAAAAAATCGATCCTGAAAAAAGCCAAAAATGTTTAAAATACACGTTAGAGCCATTCTGATAATAACACGGATTACAGTTAAATGAGCTTATTTTCGTTCTTTTAAATGAGAAAAAGCAATTCCGAGAGAAAATGTGCAAGAAAAAAAAAAGAAAAAAAAGCACTTTCCTGAAAAAAACAGAAAATGCTTAAAATACACGTTTGAGCCATTCTGATAATGAAACGGATTACAGTTAAATGCGCAGATTTTCGTTATATTAAAGAAAAAAAGCAATTGCAAGAGAAAACGTGTAAGAAAAAAATGCAGGTTCCTGAAAAAAAGCGAAAAATACTTAAAATACACGTTAGAGCCATTCTGATAACGAAACAGATTAGTTAAATGCGCTGATTTTCGTTATATTAAAGGAAAAAGCAATTACCAGAAAAAAAGATGAAAGAAAAAAAATGCACGATCCTGAAAAAAAACCAAAAATGCTTAAAATACACGTTAGAGCCATTCTGATAATGAAACGGATTACAGTTAAATGCGCTGATTTTCGTTATATTAAAGGAAAAAAGCAATTGCGAGAAAAAAGGTGCAAGAAAAAAAATGCATGCTGAAAAAAGCCAAATATGCTGAAAATACACATTAGGGCCATTTTGATAATGAAACGGATTACAGTTAAATTTGCTGATATTCGTTATATTAAAGGAAAAAGCAATTGCGAGAAGAAAGGTGCAAGAAAAAAAAGGCACCATCCTGAAAAACAGCCAAAAAAGCTTAAAATACACGTTAGAGCCATTCTGATAATGAAACGGATTACAGTTAAATGCGCTGATTTTCGTTATATTAAAGGAAAAAGTAATTCCGAGAAAAAAGGTGCAAGAAAAAAAAATGCACGTTCCTGAAAAACAGCCAAAAATGCTTAAAATACACGTTAGAGCCATTCTGATAATGAAACGGATTACAGTTAAATGCGCTTATTTTCGGCATATTAAAGGAAAAATGGATTGCGAGAAAAAATGTGCAGGAAAAAAAAAATGCACGATCCTGAAAAAAGCCAAAAATGCTTAAAATACACGTTAGAGCCATTCTGATAATGAAACGGATTACAGTTAAATGCGCTAATTTTCGTTATATTAAATGAAAAAGCAATTGCGAGAAAAAAGGTGCAAGAAAAAAGAAACACATTATCCTGAAAAAAGCCAAAAATGCTTAAAACACACGTTACAGATATACTGTTAATGAAACGGATTAGAATTAAATGCGCTGATGTCCGTTATATTAAAGGAAAAAACAATTGCGAGAAAAAAGATGCATGAAAAAAAATGCACGATCATGAAAAAAAAAATTGCTTAGAATACACGTTGGGGCCATTTTGATAATGAAACGGATTACAGTTAAATGCGCTTATTTTCGGCATATTAAAGGAAAAATGGATTGCGAGAAAAAATGTGCAGGAAAAAAAATGCACGATCCTGAAAAAAAACAAAAATGATTAAAATGCACGTTAGAACCATTCTGATATTTCATTATCGAAATGGCTATAACGTGTATTTTAAGCATTTTTTCAAGATCGTATAAATTACTTGCATTTTTTTCTTGCACCCTTTTCATCAGAATTGCCTTTTCCTTTAATATAACGAAAATCACCGCATTTAACTGTAATCCGTTTCATTATCAGAATGGTTCTAAGGTGTATTTTAAGCAATTTTTTTTCTTTTCAAGATCGTCTATATTACTTGCATATTCATTTTTTTTTCTTGCTGCCTTTTTGTCGCAATTGCCTTTTCCTATAATCTAACGAAAATCAGCGCATTTAAATGTAATCCGTTTAATGATCAGAATGTCTCTAACGTGTATTTTAAAAAATTTTAGTTTATTTTTTTCAGGATCGTGCATCTTTTTTTTCTTGCACTTTTTTTCGCAATTACTTTTTCCTTTTATATAACGAATATCAGCGCATTTAACTGTAATCGGTTTCATTATCATAAAGGTTCTAAGGTGTATTTTAAGCATTTTTTTCAAAATCGTACATATTACTTGCATTTTTTTTCTTCCACCCTATTTCTCGCAATTACTTTTTCCTTTAATATAACGAAAATAAGTGCATTTAACTGTAATCCGTTTCGTTATCAGAATGGTTATAACGTGTAATTTAAGCATTTTTTTTTTTAAAGATCGTATGTATTCGTTTAGTACAACGAATATAAGCGTATTTAACTGTAATCCGTTTCATTATCAAAATAGTTCTAACGTGTTAAACTGTAATCTGTTTCGTTATTAGAATGCCTCTAACGTGTAAATACAAGTTAGAGACACGATAAATGCGCCGATTTTAGTTATATTAAAGGAAAAAAAACGACGATCCTGAAAAAAAACGAAAATGCTTAAAATACACATTCTGATAACGAAACGGATTACAGTTAAATGCACTGATTTTCGTTATATTAAAAGAAAAAGCAATTGCGAGAAAAAAAGCTGAAAGAAAAAAATATGACGATCCTGAAAAAAACACGAAAATGCTCAAAATACACGTTAGAGGCATTCTGATAACGAAACGGATTACAGTTAAATGCACTGATTTTCATTATATTATAGGAAAAAGCAATTGCGAGAAAAAAAGGTGCAAGAAAAAATAATGACGACCTGAAAATAACCCGAAAATACTTAAAATACACGTTACATGCATTCTGATAACGAAACAGATTACAGTTAAATGCTCTAATTTTCTTTATATTAAAGGAAAAGGAAATTGCGAGAAAAAAGGTGCAAGAAAAAAAATGACTATCTTGAAAAAAACGAAAATGCTTAAAATACACTTTAGAGCCATTCTGATAACGAAACAGATTAAGGTTAAATGCACTGATTTTTGTTATATCAAAGGAAAAAGCAATTGCGAGAAAAAGGTGCAAGAAAAAAAATGACGATCCTGAAAAAAACTCGAAAATGCTTAAAATACACGTTAGCGGCATTCTGATTACGAAACGGATTACAGGTAACTTCGCCTATTTTCGTTATATTAAAGGAAAAAGCAATTGCGAGAAAAAAGTTCAAGAAAAAAAAACCGAAAATGCTTAAAATACACGTTAGAACCATTCTCATAACGAAACGGATTACAGTTAAATGCACTAATATTTGTTATATTAAAGGAAAAAACAATTGTGAGAAAAAATATTCAAGAAAAAAAAATGACGATCCTGAAAAAACCAAAATGCTTAAAATATACGTTAGAGGGCATTCTGATGACGAAACTGATTACTGTTAAATGCGCTGATTTTGTTATATTAAAGGAAAAAACAACTGCGAGAAAAAAAATGCAAGAAAAAATGACGATCCTGAAAAAAAATGCTAAAATACACGTTACAGGCATTCTGATAACAAAACATATTACAATTAAATGCACTGAATAGTTATATTAAAGGAAAAAGAAATTGTGAGAAAAAAGGTGCAAGAAAATAATGACGATCCTGAAAAAAACCCGAAAATCCTTGAAATACACGTTAGAGCCATTCTGATAACGAAACAGATTACAAATAAATGCACTGATTTAGTTATATTAAAGGAAAAAGCAATTGCGAGAAAAAAGGTGCAAGAAAAAAAAGAAGATCCTGAAAAAAAACCGAAAATGCTTAAAATAAACGTTAGAGCCATTCCGATAACGAAACGGATTACAGTTCAATTCATTGATTTTTGTTATATTAAAGGAAAAAGCAATTGCGAGAAAAAAGGTGCAAGAAAAAAAGGACAATCCTGAAAAAAAAACGAAAATAAGCGTTAGAGCCATTCCGATAACGAAACGGATTACAGTTAAATGCATTGTTTTTTGTTATATTAAAGGAAAAAGCAATTGCGAGAAAAAAGGTGCAAGAAAAAAAATGACTATCCTGAAAAAAAAAACTGAAAATGCTTAAAATACACGTTAGAGGTATTCTGATAACGAAAAGACATACAGTTAAATGCACCGATTTTTTGTCATATTAAAGGAAAAAGCAATTGCGAGGAAAAAGGTGCAAGAAAAAAAATGACGATCCTTAAAAAACCCGAAAATGCTTAAAATACACGTTAGAGCCATTCTGATAACGAAAAGGATTACAGTTAAATGCAATTGCGAGAATAAAGGTGCAAGAAAAAAAAATGACGATGCTGAAAAAAACGAAAATGCTTAAAATAAACGTTAGAGGCATTCTGATAAAGAAACGGATTATAGTTAAATGCGCTGATTTTCGTTATATTAAAGAAAAAAGAAATTGCGAGAAAAAAGGTGCAGGAAAAAATGACGATCCTGAAAAAAACGAAAATGCTAAAATACACGTTAGAGCCATTCTGATAACGAAAAAGATTAAAATTAAATGCGCTTATTTTTTTTTATATTAAAGGAAAAACCAATTGCGAGAAAAAAGGTGCAAAAAAAAAGATCCTGAAAAAAAACGAAAATGCTTAAAATACACGTTGGAGGCATTCTGATAACGAAACGGATTACAGTTAAATGCGCTAATTTTCGTTATATTAAAAAAGCAATTTCGAGAAAAAAGGTGCAAGAAAAAAAAAATGACGATCCTGAAAAAAAAAAAGCTTAAAATACACGTTAGAGCCATTCTGATAACGAATAAATGCGCTGATTTTCGTTATATTAAAAGAAAAAGCAATTGCGAGAAAAAAGGTGCAAGTAAAAGAAATGACGATCCTGAAAAAAAAACGAAAATGCTTAAAATACACGTTAGAGCCATTCTGATAACGAAACGGATTACAGTTAAAATCGCTGATTTTCGTTATAGGAAAGGAAAAAGCAATTGCGAGAAAAAAGAAAAAAGGTGCAAGAAAAAAAAATGACGATCCTGAAAAAAAAGACGAAAATGCCTAAAATACACGTTGGAGGCATTTTGATAACGAATCGGATTACAGTTAAATGCGCTGATTTTCGTTTTTTTTTTTTTAAAGGAAAAAGCAATTGCGAGAAAAAAGGTGGAAGAAAAAAAAATGATGATAAAAAAAAACGAAAATCCTTAAAATACACGTTAGAGGCATTCTGATAACGAAACGGATTACAATTAAATGCGCTGATTTTCTTTATATTAAAGAAAAAAGCAATTGCGAGAAAAAAGATGCAAGAAAAAAAAATTTCGATCCTGAAAAAAACCGAAAATTCTTCAAATACACGTTAGAGGCATTCTGATAACGAAACGGATTACAGTTAAATGCGCTGATTTTCGTTATTTAAAGGAAAAAGCCATTGCGAGAAAAAAGGTGCAAGAAAAAAAATGACGATCCTGAAAAAAAAACGAAAATGCTGAAAATGCACGTCAGAGCCATTCTGATAACGAACCGGATTAGAGTTAAATTCACTGATTTTCGCTATATTAAAGGAAAAAGCAATTGCGAGAAAAAAGGTGCAAGAAAAAAGAAAATGACGATCCTGAAAAAAATATGAATGCTTAAAATTCACGATACAGGCATTCTGATAACGAAACGGATTACAGTTAAATGCGCTGATTTTCGTTATATTAGAGGAGAAACCAATGGCGAGAAAAAAAGTGACAAAAAAAAAAAAATGACGATCCTGAAAAAAACCCTAAAATGCTTAAAATACACGTTAGAGGCATTCTTATAACAAAACAGATTACAGTTAAATGCGCTGATTTTCGTTATATTAAAGGAAAAGACAATTGCGAGAAAAAAGCTGCAAGAAAAAAAAATGACGATCTTAAAAAAAAAACGGAAAAGGCTTAAAATAAACATTAGAGGCATTCTGATAACGAAACAGATTACAGTTAAATGCGCTGATTTTCGTTATATCAAAGGAAAAAGCAATTTCGAGAAAAAAGATGCAAAAAAAAAAAATGATGATCCTGAAAAAAACCCGAAAATGCTTAAAATACACGTTAGAGGCATTCTGATAACAAAACAGATTACAGTTAAATGCGATGATTTTCGTTATATTAAAGGAAAAAGCAATTGCGAGAAAAAAGGTGCAAGAAAAAAAAATGACGATCCTGAAAAAAAACGAAAAGCTTAAAATTCACGTTAGAGGCATTCTGATAACGAAACGGATTACAGTTATATGCGCTAATTTTCGTTATATTAAAGGAAAAAGCAATTGCGAGAAAAAAGATGGAAAAAAATGACTATCCTGAAAAAAAAAACGAAAATGTTTAAAATACACGTTAGACGAATTCTGATAACGAAACGGATTACAGTTAAATGCACTGATTTTTGTTATATTAAAGGAAAAAGCAATTGCGAGAAAAAAGGTGCAAGAAAAGAAAATGACGATCCTGAAAAAGAAACGAAAATGCAAAAAATAGACGTTAGAGGGATTCTGATAACGAAACGGATTAGAGTTAAATGATCTGATTTTCGTTATATTAAAGGAAAAAAGCAATTGCGAGAAAAAAGTTGCAAGAAAAAAAAATGACGATCCTGAAAAAAAACGGAAAAGGCTTAAAATAAACATTAGAGGCATTCTGATAACGAAACAGATTACAGTTAAATGCGCTGATTTTCGTTATATCAAAGGAAAAAGCAATTTCGAGAAAAAAGGTGCAAAAAAAAAATGACGATCCTGAAAAAAACCCGAAAATGCTTAAAATACACGTTAGAGGCATTCTGATAACGAAACAGATTACAGTTAAATGCGCTGATTTTCGTTATATTAAAGGAAAAAGCAATTGCGAGAAAAAAGGTGCAAGAAAAAAAAAATGACGATCCTGAAAAAAAAACCGAAAATGCTTAAAATTCACGTTAGAGGCATTCTGATAACGAAACAGATTACAGTTAAATGCGCTAATTTTCGTTATATTAAAGGAAAAAGCAATTGCGAGAAAAAAGATGGAAAAAAATGACTATCCTGAAAAAAAAAAAAACGAAAATGTTTAAAATACACGTTAGACGAATTCTGATAACGAAACGGATTACAGTTAAATGCACTGATTTTTGTTATATTAAAGGAAAAAGCAATTGCGAGAAAAAAGGTGCAAGAAAAGAAAATGACGATCCTGAAAAAGAAACGAAAATGCAAAAAATAGACGTTAGAGGGATTCTGATAACGAAACGGATTAGAGTTAAATGATCTGATTTTCGTTATATTAAAGGAAAAAAGCAATTGCGAGAAAAAAGTTGCAAGAAAAAAAAATCACGATCCTGAAAAAAAAAACGAAAATGCTCACAATACACGTTAGAGGCATTTTGATTACGAAACAGATTACAGTTAAATGCGCTGATTTTCGTTATATTAAAGGAAAAAGGAATTGCGAGAAAAAAGGTGCAAGGAAAAAAAAAATGACTATCCTGAAAAAAAAACGAAAATGCTTAAAATACACGTTAGAGCCATTCTGATAACGAAACGGATTACAGTTAAATGCACTGATTTTTGCTATATTAAAGAAAAAAAGCAATTGCGAGAAAAAAGGTGCAAAAAAGAAAAAAACCCAAAAATGCTTGAAATACAGGTTAGAGCCATTCTGATAACGAAAATGATTACAGTTAAATGCATTGATTTTTGCTATATTAAAGAAAAAAAGCAATTGCGAGAAACAAGGTGCAAGAAAAAAAAATGACGATCCTGAAAAAAACCCTGAAAATGCTTAAAATACACGTTAGAGGCATTCTGATAACGAAACGGATTACAGTTAAATGCGCTGATTTTTTGTTATAGTAAAGGAAAAAGCAATTGCGAGAAAAAAGGTGTAAGAAAAAAAAATGACGATCCTGAAAAAAAAAACATGAAAATGCTTAAAATACACGTTAGAGGCATTCTGATAACGAAACAGATTACACGTAAATGCGCTGATTTTCGTTATATTAAAAAAAAAGCAATTGCGAGAAAAAAGGTGAAGAAAAAAAAAATGACGATCCTGAAAAAAAAACTGAAAATGCTTAAAATACACGTTAGAGGCATTCTGATAACGAAACGGATTACAGTTAAATGCGCTGATTTTCGTTACATTAGAGGAAAAAGATATTGCGAGAAAAAAGGTGCAAGAAAAAAAAATGGCGATCCTGAAAAAAAAAACGAAAATGCTTAAAATACACGTTAGAGCCATTCTGATAACGAAACAGATTACAGTTAAATTTACTGATTTTCGTTATATTAAAGGAAAAAGCAATTGCAAGAAAAAAATGACGATCCTGAAAAAAAAACGAAAATGCTTAAAATACACGTTAGAGGCATTCTGATAACGAAACGGATTACAGTTAAAAGTGCTGATTTTCGTTATATTAAAGGAAAAAGGAATTGCGAGAAAAAAGGTGCAAGGAAAAAAAATGACGATCCTGAAAAAAAAAAAAAAAGAAAAAAAAAACGAAAATGCTTCTTAAAAAATACACGTTAGGAGAGGAGGTGAGAGCCATTCTGATAGCAAAACGGGTTACTGTTAAATGCACTGATTTTTGTTATATTAAAGGAAAAAGTAATTGTGAGAAAAAAGGTGCAAGAAAAAAAAATGACGAAAATGCTTAAAAAACACGTTAGAGGCATTCTGATAACTAAACGGATTGCAGTTAAATGCGCTAATTTTCGTTATATTAGCAATTGCGAGAAAAAAGGTACAAGAAAAGAGAAGTGAAAAATACACTGGGGGGCATCCTGGGGGGGGGGGGGGGGAAAGGTGGAGCTAGATAAAAATTTGATAAACAAAAAGAAGAAAAAAAAAATAAAAAAAAAAAAAAAAAAAAAAAAAAAAAATAAATAAAAAAAAAAAAAAAAAAACCGAATATTCCTTAATATACAGAATTATACAGGAAGAAGGCATAATCTGATAAATTGAAAATAACGCGTGTTACACAGTTAAGATGCACTGATTTTCGTTATATTAAAGGAAAGAGCAATTGCGAGACAAAAAAATGAGCAAAAAAAAATAAATAAACTATCTTGAAAAAAACCCGAAAATTAATGGGCTTAAAATACACGTTAGAGGGCATTCTGATAACGAAAACAGATTATAGTTTAAATGCGTTGATTTTTCGTATATATTAAAGAAAAAGGAATTGCAGAAATAAGGTGCAAGGAAAAAAAAAATGACGATCCTGAAAAAAAAAAACGAAAATGCTTAAAATACACGTTAGAGCCATTCTGATAGCAAAAAAAACGGATTTACAGTTAAATACGCTATTGTTATTTTCGTTATATTAAAGGTGAAAAAGAAATCTGCGAGAAAAAAGGTGCAAGAAAAAACGACAAAATGATCATGAAACAAAAAAACGAAAATGCTTTCGAAATACACTTTAGAGTGCATTTTCTCTGACTAACAGAAACGGATTACAGTTAAAAGCGATCGAGCTGATTTTGTCGGTTTATTTTAAAAGGAAAAAAGCAATTTGAGCGAGCCGGCGAGAAAAAAAGTGCAAGAAAAAAAATGACGATGACAGCTGAAAAAAAAAAAGAAATAAAAAAAAATAACGAAAATGCTGAAAAATACAACAGACGTTTAGAATGGATCGTGAAAGAGCCAATTCTGATAACGAAACGAAAAACAGGACTTTATACAGTTAAAAATTGCTCTGATTTTTGTTATCTACTTGAAAGGGAAAAAGAAACAATTGGATCAATTGCATGGCTAATTGCTTGCCTCTAGAAGAGCATAAAAAGTAATGTCAAAAGAAAAAAGAAAATGAGCGCGATCACTGAAAAAAAATAAGAATGCTTAAAAATTCACGATACAGGCATTCTGATAACGAAACGGATTACAGTTAATGCGCATGATTTTCGTTATATTAGAGGGAAAAAGCAATGGCGACGTAAAAAACGTGCAAGAAAAAAAAAATTGGACGATCCTGAAAAAAAAAGAAATGCTTAAAATAAACATTAGAGTACAATTCCTGATAACGAAACAGATTACAATTAAATGCGCTGATCTTTTTCGTTATAATGCAAAGGAAAAAGCAATCTGTGCGAGAAAAAAAAGTGCAAGAAAAAAAACTGACGATCCCTGAAAAAAAAAAAAAAAAAAACCGAAAATGCTTAAATAACCGTTAGGATGAAGGCATTCTGATAACGAAAGCGGATTATAGTTACATT
>NW_028234442.1:26415650-26421433 GCF_977035675.1 Penaeus japonicus
TATATATTTATATATTATATATATTATATATATATCTATACACACATTTATTTATGAATATAAATATTATATATATATATATATATATATATATACTTATAATATATATATATACGTATATATAATATAATATATTCATATATGGATATATATATGTAAATATTAAGTTAGTGCAATTAGAACTTGTAATTTAATTTCGAAAAAAAATCAACTATAACATCCTTCCTATACAGTGCGAACCCTCATTGCCCTAGAAATATCGAAACAATCGAGTGCAATAGTTTGAGAGCATATGAATTGAAAAAAAGAATCATGTTTTTTAGTGAAGCAAATTACACATGAACACGCTGATGAAAAATTATTTGTTTTGAGAATTATGTCTGGGTAACACTAATAAAGGAAACATAGAAAGATCTTTTTAGAAATGATCTATACTACTCAGATGAGATTCACAGAATCTTTCCTACCTACAAATGGACTTATGTAATTAAATGAAAAATACGAACAATTCTTATGAGGATATTTCTAAGGCCCTAAAACCATTGTTTATTTTTCTTCAAAATCAAAGATAAGATTAGATATCCCTAAATTGGTTCATTCTGTGTGTGTGCCTGTGTGTGATGTGTATATATATATATATATATATAGATATATATAGTTTATAATCTATATATATATATATATATATATGTTTATGGTATGTGTCATCGCTTAGTGGGAAAGAAATCTTTCTATCAGATGTGAAAGTAAAGAATAAAATTGTACACATTCATAAGCTCGAGTAAAACCATGTGGTTGTCCTCTATGGGCATTGTCACTTAATTAATAAATGTATTGACTTGCTCCTCTGATTTAGAATGTGTATTTCGGAAAAGCTTTGGAGGATATGGAACTGAAACTAAATAATTATTTAGGTCATCAGCTTATCAGGAATACATGAATAAGTACAGCACCCTTTATCCATTTTCTTTCTACTTGGACATGTTGCGTGCTTTTACTTCCTGACCCTTTTTATTTGCTTACATACTAACGAAACTAATGCATGATGTATGGCATTTTATGAACGATTTATTACTGTTTTATTAGTTTATAAGTATGGTGGTTGTAAAACTCGGAAACGTTTGAAATCAATGATTTGTTATCTGCTGTTTGGCTATTAATTTCCTTATCAAGACCTGCTTTCCAGCTAGAACAACAATATTACAAGAAAATATTCATCTTATACCTATATCTATCTATTTTATCTATACAAGTTTTATTCTGCCCCACACAAAACATATATCTTTGATAAGGCAACAGACTGTGGGAGATGTGGCAAGTGTCTGGGTGGAGTCGCCACTCCTTATGGCGAGGCGTCTACAATTGATTGCTTTCGACATCCACAGAGGAACGAGAGGGCAGGGCAGGAAGGGGCCGAGGATGGCCACCCTCACCTCCGCACTCACTTCACCAGAATAGAAAAATCTGGGCGTATTTTCTCCAATGGAGACGGGAACAGCATGTTTGTAGCGTCCCGAGAAATCCGAGGGAAGCTGCGTATGGAGTTCTTTCTCCGTTCTAGAAGCCATTCACCGAGTTGCTCGACTGCTCACGGGTCACCATCCAACGGCGAGCGTCATGTCTAGTTGCAACGGAGTTTTTGATATTTTGCACATGGATATCAAGTTAATTCTGAAGATTTAGATACAGTTGACTTCCCTTTCATGTGACGGAAAAGTAGCATATAGAAAATCCGTTGGCATGGAATAAAAAAGGAAATGAATTTGCTAAATGATCACTAGGACAATGCAAGCTGGATTCAAGGAAAAACTTGAAAATTTAATTAAATGTTGTTAACCTGTTAACTTCCAACATATATTTGAAAAAAATTGTGACCTTTTACTTTTCTAGAGTACTCAAATTGAAGAATTTTTTCCTTGAATCTTTGTGCTTATTTCTTTACATACTTAAAGTTTTCATCCTGGCAGTTTGTATCATTTACTTATTTTTCATTCTACTTTTTTATGTGTATTTCCACTCGCTTTTATAAACATAGGCATACATACATACGATAATGAGTAGGTGAGAGAGTATATATAATATATATATATATTATGAATATATGCTCGACGGAGTATTAATATATATATATATATATAGTGTATGAGGGAGTGTGTGTGTGTGTGTGTGTGTGTGGTATTCTTCTGTTTGGCTTATGTCGAAACAGTCACACACCCGCCGGCTTCTCTCTGTCTCTTTGTGAAGGCTAGGCAAGCCATTTAAGTGACCGCGTCTAAGTGATCTCTCGCCTTCGCCCCTGTCGTAAAGCCGATGGGACTCCCAGCGTCACAGGGATTCGATTGTCCTCGCCGACGCCAGCACTGATCCACGACGCAGAAAACCGCGGCAAATGACGAAGAGACCTAAGAACACGCCAATCCCAACTCCTACTGTTCACGAATGTTTTCCATTCTGTCATTTCTTATGGAACCACTTGGTAAAACAATATTTTGTTTATATTCAAAATGACCGTTAGAAAGTGCTAATCAACACCCATTTTATGTATAACAATTATTATTATCGATATTCAAATGATCAGTATATTTCATGAGTGTTCAAGGCAATTCCATTTCTTATCAAGCATTCTTTTGCGAATTTGTAATCAAAAAAAAAAACACAACAATACATCCTAATTTTTTTTTCTCTTATCATCCTCCCATAGCACCTATAATTTAGGGGTATCCCCTGTTCTTTATCAACGTTACCATCATGTGATGCCACGTGTCTCAAAATTTGGTTCATTCAAATTCTCTTATGTTTTCCACAGTGAAATGTTGAACCCTCTCCCCACCCCCACCTCACACCCCCCCTAACAGAAGTGCTGATTATACCAACATAAAGCAACTAAGCACGTTTGTTCGTAAGACCAATGATTCTATTTCGTTCTAGTTTGGGATAAGATATTGATTGAAACGAGTGAAAGAAGAATGAAGTGGCTCTTTAAATTTACAAGTTAAGGTTACCGTCTAATGAATCAAAAAGTTTAGTGTCTTTCTTGAATGAAGTGCCAGACTTTTATGAGTGTCTTATGTTATTTGTACTTGCGCTTTGTGGCAAATTGGTTAGTGACAAAAACTTTTTTGTTTTTTGGGGTTTATTTCTTTTTGATGTATTAAGACAAGGATTCAGTATCAACTGAACGTAGAAATTGTAGTTCCTTTATTGATAGTACTGAGCATATTAAAGTATTAGTTTACATACATGGTCCAGAAATAGTGGAAGCGTCACTCTGAATGGTTGGAATGGATGAGTCACATTTAAGACCGGAGTCATTACTTCAAGAATGTATGGAATCAGTCTTTCTAGAGATAAAAACAAAGTCTCGCTGCAAAGTAATTAGGCAAATGTGAAGCGTCCTAAGAGCAATATAATTCATTTAAAAAGACAGTTTTCTATCGTTGATGGCGACTTCATTGTGGATCTTTCAGTGATGGGCGTCATATTTTGCATTTGAGAAGGATTCAGCATAATTATGATACGCTTTGTAAATAACTTTTGATATTAAGATAAAAATTGGAAAGCCTAAAATGATTGAAGTACTCAAGTCAATTGTGATAATAATTTTGAGAAGTTTTCAACGTATATCATTTTAATTTAACTAATATATATTTTTTTTTTTTGAATTTTGGTAACCAATAAATAAAGTACATTTGAACAATAGTTTGAAACTTTACTCGTTCAAGGGAACGCCAAATATAGATTTAGGAGTCAGCAGCCCCAAAACATCAATTGCATAGCGATTATTACAATGTTTCTTTAACCATACACAGGGGAACGACCTACATTCCAGCAGTTCAATTAATTGATGCAGTCCATTCCGCGGAAACTGAATTAAATAAGGAGCAATTTGACTGGTTTTAAGTCTACTGGCTGGTAAAAGGCTTCATGAAAGACCACTTAGGGAACTCTCATCTTGTGTTGCATTCCATTGCGATTAAAATCCATATTCTATTTGAATACGGACACCACTAATCTGAAACCCCGAAAAGAGATCATTTTAAATTCATAACATTTTCGATGAACAGTTTGATTATGCCGGTGATACTGATATCATGATAATATGATATTAGCAGAAAGTAATAAGGCCAGATGTGAAGCGTCCAAAAAGCAATATCATCACAAATTTACCAGATAAAATGGAATTCAAATGGTTGAATATTTTACCCTTACAACTCTAAAATTCAGCTTTTGTATCCTTGCTGGCAACTTTATTCTGGATTCTCTACACGTCATGGGGGTTTGTCACTTATGCATTTCAGTAGGAGTTTAACATGATTATTATGATAAATTTTATAAATCAATTTAACATTTTAAAAATATGGAAAGTTGAAATGCACTAAATGTGTTTGAAGTACTCAGTCAATTGAAATAATAATTTTGGGAAGCTTAAACATTATTCTTCGTCTTTAACTTACTTAGTAATATTTGCCTTATCTATAAGAAAACAACATTCAAAATTAAACCCGTACATGAAACCATTGATTAGCTAAAGTAAAGGATATGAAAAGGTTTATAGTGGCAAATATCAAACAATTAATTTCCCACACCACACACTAAAGTGCACTGTGATTACTCGTCTAAAATGGTTTTACTACTCCACAATTACATAACAATTCAACAGTTAATAATTTGAAAAAAGTCAGCTGCAAAAGAGAGAATATATTTAAAAACAAACTGCGAATCTAAATATATGGTTCATACTCTCAAATCAATTGACATATATATATATATATCTTATATATATATATATATATATATATATATTATATATGTCATTATATATTTATTATATAATACCCGTACATTGATACGTAGATATACATATTATAAATCACAAAGAAAACACAAACACAGTAGCGTGACATAAAACAGTATACAATAAAAAACACTGCTACTAAATGGACAGAGAAAAACTCGTAACTTGGGGCTGTACGATTTCGGAACTCTAGCTACGACGGAAGAAAGTTCCATATTCAAGCTATGAAAGTTAATCCATAAAAAATTGAAATAAGATTTCACTTTTTTTGGATTTTTGCTTACGCCCCCCTAGATGAAAAACTTTTCATATTTAAACAGTAGTTCGTTAAAACAGTCGCGAAATTTCCTTTCATTTTAGTGGCAGTTCAATTTACTTATATACATATAATATATATATAATATTATATATATATAATATATTATTTATACATACTCAACTATATATATATATCTATATATATATATAATATAATATATATATATATATATTATATATATACATACAACATATACGGTTGTATATTATAATATATTTTATGCATATGTGTAGTACATATTAAGGATTTTTACGTATATTATGTTATGTATATAAAAGTATATTAAGTACATAAGTACATATATTTATATGTATATTTGTATAGACATCCAGGTATATACATGTATGCGAAACACATGTATGTGTATTATGTACAGTCATTATACATATTCATATATGTTTATGTATATATATATGTATATATATATATATAAATTATATATATATATATATATATATTATATATATAGTGCATATATTTATATATATTGCATACATATATATTATATCTATATATATTATATATATATATTTATATATATATATATATATTTATATATATTGCATATAAGTAAATGCATGTAAATTATATATATATATATTATATTCGTATATTATATATTTATATATATATATATATCTATATATATATATTGCATATATATATATA
>NW_028234442.1:26429033-26431533 GCF_977035675.1 Penaeus japonicus
AGACCGCAATCCCAAAAGCTTTAGTTAACCTCACTCACACACGAGACCGAAAAGAAAAAAGAAAAAAAAAGAACATAACCCAGCAAACCATCCAGTGCGGTTTTCAAATCCCCCCTTGCTGAATTACACTTGCAAGTTGCGTGCAAGTGAAAGTTTGCGAAGGTATATAACCCTCACAAAGTTCCTTCCATGGCCCAAATTCCTCCCCTTAGACCCTGGAATTTTCCCCTTGGGGCTTCGCGGCGACGACTGATGAGAACCGGTGTTGTGCAAGGCCAGGGGGCGCAGGGATAATAAAGTGAGTTTTTTTTTTTGTTCTCTCTCTTCTCTTTTTTTTTGTTTTTTAACAAGTTTTTGAGGTTTTGTCTTTGATTTTATGGGCTTTTATTTATTGGAGGAGGGATGTAGAGAGTGCCATTATTGTTGTTATTATCATTTATCTAATATTAGTACTATTATCCTCATCATCATTATTATCATCATTATCATCATCATTTATTATTATCATTATTATTACTGTTACTATTATCATTATCATGATCATCATCATTATTATTATCATTATTATTATTTGTAGTGTTATTTTTATCATCATCATCATCATCATTATTATCATCATTATCATTTATCATCATCATTATTATTAGTTACTATTATCATTATCATCATCATCATCATCATCGTCATCATTATTAGTACCATAATTATTATTACTGTTATTATTATTATAATTATCATCATCATCACTATCTTCCTTGTCATAATTATGATAAAGCACAAGTTTTCCCAAAGGGAGGAACACGAGAACTTAGCACTGTGAATAGCATATTGTTTGAGACTTATCTTCCGATGATGAGGATAATTGTGGATGAGTTTTTTTTTTTTTTTTAAGCAGAGAGAGAGAGAGAGAGAGAGCGAATGGGAGAGGAGAGAGAGCGAGAGAGCGAAAGAGAGAGAGAGAGAGAGGGGGGGGGGGAGAAAGAGAAAGGACAGAGAGAGAGAGAGAGAGAGAGAGGGGGGGGGGAGAAAAGAGAAAGAGAGAGAGAGAGAGAGAGGATAGAGAGAGAGGAGAGAGAGAGTGAGAGGGAGTGTCCGGGAGTGGGGGGGTCGGAGGGAAGGGAGGGGGGGGGGAAGAAGGGGGGGGAGAAAAGGAGGAAAAGGAGGGGAAGAGGGTGGTGGGGGAGGCGGCGGGGAGGGAAGAGGGGGAAGGGGAGAAGGGGGAAAAGGAAGAGAAAGAGAGATAGAGAGAAGAGAGAGAGGAGGGGGGGGGGGAAGAGAAGAAAGAAGAAGAAAAGAGATGAGAGAGGAGTGAGAGAGAGAGAGGGGGGGGGGGGGAGAGAGAAAGAGAAAGAGCGAGAGAGAGAGAGAGACAGAGAGAGAGGAGAGGGGGTGGGGTGGGAGAAAGAGACAGAGAGAGAGAGAGAGAGAGAGAGAGAGACAGAGAGAGAGAGGAGACGAGTGAGAGAAGGGGGGGGGGAGAAAGAGAAACGAGAGAGGAGAGAGAGGAGAGAGGGGTGGGGGGGAGAAGAAAGAGAAGAGCGAGAGAGAGAGAGAGACAGAGAGAGAGAGAGTGGGGGGGGGGGGGAAGGGAAAGAGACAGAGAGAGAGAGAGACGAGAGAGAGAGCGGGATGAGAGAGACATTGAAAGAGAGAGAGTGGGAGAGGAGAGAGAGAGAGAGAGAGAGGGGGGGGGGAGAAAGAGAGAAAGAGAGAGAAGAGAGAGAGAGACGAGACTTAGAGAGAGAGAGAAAGATAGAGATGAGAGAGGAAGAGAGATGGGGGGGGGAGACATGAGCAAGCCTGAGAGAGAGAGAGAGGTGGTAGTGGGGGGGGGGGGGGGGGGGGGGGGGCGAGGGGGGGGGAAAAGAGAAAGAGGAGAGAGAGAGAGAAGAGGGAGAGAGAGAGAGAAAGACGAGATAGAGAGAGAGAGCGGAGAGGTTGGGAAGAAAGAAAGAGAAAGAGAGAGAGAGAAAGGGGGGGGGAGGGGGAGAAGAGAAAGAGAGAGAGAAGAGAGAGAGAGGGGAGGGGTGGAGGAAAGAGAAAGGAAGACAGAGAAGAGAGAAGAGAGAGAGAGTGGAAAGGAGAGATAGGAGAGAGAAGATAGAGCGAGCGAGAGACAGAGAGAGCAGAGAGGAGGGGTGTGGGGGGAGAAAGAGAAGAGACAGAGAGAGAGAGGAGGAGAGAGAGAGAGAGAGAGAGGAAAGGAGAGAGAGAGAAGAGAGAGAGCGAGCGGTAGATTGATTCGAGGAGTGAGAGAGAGAGAGAGATGAGAGAGAGAGAGAGGACGATGATCTAGATAGGTAGTGTTGGGAGAAAAGCTGAAGAGATATAGAGAGATCGCTAGAGAGAAGATGCTGAGAGATAGGAGAGCCGTGTGGGTGGTGATAAGACTAAATGATAAAGAGAGAGCGTGAGAGAGACTAATCAGCGCGGATGGAGAGAGTAGAGAGAGAGAGAGAGAGCTACAGAGAGAGCGAGACGAGAGAGAGAGGAGGAGAGA
>NW_028234442.1:26436533-26441533 GCF_977035675.1 Penaeus japonicus
AGGGCAGTAGTTATGCATATGGGTGAATAAGTCATTTATGAAATGTAAATAGGAGCTTGGGCCTAAAATAGATCTTTGTGGACACCAACAAAATGTAATGTAAATTGGTTAGTCGCGATGATATGCTTTCATTATTTTTAAGATTTTGAATGCTAGTATATTAAAAAATGTTTATTCAACCCAAAAGAATCCACAATTTATGGATCTTTATTTTGTTACGGAGAATTTTGTGATTTACATGTTCCAAAAGCTTTGGAACGCATCACAATATGTGGAGTAAATTGACCTGATTTTTGTCCTCTATTATCATAAATTTTATCAGATTATTGTAAATTTAATCGCTTGTTTCATGGTTGCAGTGGGATAACCTATTTCTAAAAGCCATGCTGTGTATTTAGATAATAGTTTTATTGAACCTCCAGGAAATTCCGTTAGTTGATTTGCAACACTTTTCAAGAACTTTAGATAGTACAGGGAGTAGTAAATAGCCGGCGGTAATTATCACGTGTCTATATCTCCCGATTTTGATGAAATTGGTGGGAGAGAAGAGAGGAGAGAGAGAACGGAGGAAAGAGAAAGAGAGGAAATGAGATAGAGGAGAGACAAGGAAGGGGAGTGAAAGGTAGTGAAGAGAGGAGTGAGGTGAGTGAAGAGAAATCAGAAGTGAAGCGAGAGAGTAAGAAGGAGGTGAGTGAGATGTGAAGAGAGAGAGAGACGAGAGAGAGAAGGATGAGACAGATGAGAAAGGAAGTGGGTGGCAAAAGAAAGAGAAAGAGAGAGACAGAGACCAGAAACACAAGAGAGAGAGAGAGAAGAGAGAGAGTAGACGGAGAAGAAAGAGACAGAAAATAGAGGAGAGAGGAGGAGAAAGAGGCGAGAGACAGAAACAGAGAGACAGTGACAGAGAGAGAGAGTCAGAAAACAGAGACAGAGAGCAGAAACAGAGGAGAGAGGTGAGGAGCGCAAGGCAGAGCGAGAGGAGAGGAGAGGAAAGAATGGGAGAGAGAGAAGAGAGAGCAACAG
Source organism: Penaeus japonicus (assembly GCF_977035675.1). Classification (NCBI taxonomy): domain Eukaryota; kingdom Metazoa; phylum Arthropoda; class Malacostraca; order Decapoda; family Penaeidae; genus Penaeus; species Penaeus japonicus. The sequence goes on from NW_028234442.1 coordinate 26,437,557, forward strand.
AGAGAGAGAGAATGGAACGAGAGAGGGAGAGAGAAGAAACAGGAGAGAGAGAGGGCGACTGCGATCGGGAGGAGAGGAGACAGAAACAGAGAGAGAGACAGAAACAGAGAGGGAGAAGAGAGAGCCAGTGCGGATAAAGAGAGAGACAGACAAGGAGAGGCGAGAAGAGCGGAGCGAGCGAGCGGGAGAGAGGAACGGAGAGAGAATAGTGGCAGAGGCTCGAGCTTCTAGTCAATTCCTTATTCTCATCTATATCTATCTATCTATCATTTATACCCCCCCCCTCCTTTTTCCCCCACCTTGTGTGTGTGTCCTTTCCCACCCCCTCCACCCCCCACCCCAACTTCCCCCACCCCCCCACATACCCCTTCCCCCCGAGGGGAGAGTGAGAGAGAGAGTAGAGAGAGAGAGAAGAGAGAGAGAGAGCAGAGGTGAGAGAGAGGAGAGAAGAGAGGCAGGGAGAGACGTAATACAAAACACACACACACACCAGCGTACACACACACTCACCCACACACACAGACGTACAACACAGAGGAAGAGAAAAGAAGAGAGAAAGGAGAAAGAAAGAGAGAGAGAGAGAAAAGAGAGAGCGAGAGAGGGAGAGAGAACCAGAGAGAGTAGAAGAGCGAGAGAACGAGAGAGAGAGAGAGAGAGCCGAGCCGAGTGAGAGGAGAGAGAAGGAGAGAGAGAGAGAGAGAGAGAGAGAGGAGAAAGAGAGAGAGAGAGGGGAACAGAGAGAGAGAAGAGGGAGAGAGGAACCGAGAGGAGAGAAGGAGAGAGAGAGAGAGAGAGAGAGAGAGAGAGAGACGAGGACGTACACACCACACAAAGAGAGGGAGAGAGAGAGGAACAGTGAGAGCGGGATGCGTGAGGAGCGAATGAGAGAGAGAGAGAGAGAGACAGAAACAGAGAGAGAGAGAGAGAGAGAAGCAGAGAGATATAGAGAGACAGAAACAGAGAGAGAGAGAGAGACAGTAACAGAGAGAAGAGAGAGAGAGAGAGAGAGACAGAAACAGAGAGAGAGAGAGAGAGAGAGAGAGAAGCAGAGAGATATAGAGAGACAGAAACACAGAGAGAGAGAGAGAGAGAGAGAGAGAAGCAGAGAGATATAGAGAGACAGAAACAGAGAGAAAGACAGAGAGAGAGAGAGAGAGAGAGAGAGAGAGACTAGGCGAGGTTGCAGCCCTTAATTGCAACATAGTTTTGCCGAGAGTTACACGGACACCTATTTTGCTTGCACGCAATCGCTTTGCTTCTTTCGCTTGCTTTGTGCTTGTTTTTTCTTTTTCTTCTTTTTTCTCTCCTTTTCTCTGTTTATCTGATTCTCTGTTCATATCATTAGTATCGTTATTATTATCAGTATTATTGTATTGTATCATTGTTATTATTGTCATATTAGTATCATTATCGTTGTTATTATCATTTTTAATATCATAATTTTTGTAATTTTTATTTTGATTGATGTTTTTATTATCATCATTATTATCATCGTTATAATTATTGTTTGTATTATCATTTCTATTTTTATCGCTATTATCATTATCATTATCATTGTCATTATTATAACTATCATTATCATTATCATTATCATCACTCGTTACAATTATTATGATTATTATCATCATCATTATTCTCATCACCTACAGCATAATCATTATCCTCAAAATCATCACCATTATAATTCATCATCATCAACACCATCACCGCCATGATCATCACCATCATCACCATCACCACTACGAATGCCCATAAACATCACCACCCATGTTCACAGACATCACCATCACCACCACACCAAATCACCATCACTTTCAACACTCTTCACTGGGTGGGGGGGGGGGGGGGGGGAATCAATCACCACACACCAATCCACCATCACTTTCAATCACTCTTCACAGACATCACCATCACCACCACACCAAATCACCATCACTTTCAACACTCTTCACAGACATCACCATCACCACCACACCAAATCACCATCACTTTCAACACTCTTCACAGACATCACCATCACCACCACACCAAATCACCATCACTTTCAACACTCTTCACAGACATCACCATCACCACCACACCAAATCACCATCACTTTCAACAATCTTCACAGAAATCACCATCACCATCATCATCACCATCATACCGAATCAACAATACTTCCAACATTCCCTACAGACATCACCATCACCACCATCCTCACCACCATACCATGTACCACCACTTTCACCAATATTCCAAGTATTGTTTTAATCACAAAAGAAGATAATTAAAGCTCTATTAATGATTTCTTCGGTTTTCGTTTTGATTAGTTCTGTGATGAGGAAAATAAAGGAAGAAAGAAGAGGGAGAATATCTATCTTTTTATCTATGTACACACACACACACGCACACACACACACACACACACACACACACACACACACACACATATATATATATATATATATATATATATATATATATATATATATATATACTAATAATACAACCATATATATATATAAATATATATATATATATATATATATATATATATATATTATATATATATATGTATATATTATATATATATATACATATTATTTATTATAACTATATATATATATATATATATATATATATATATATATATGTATGTATGTATGTATAAAGGATTATCAATCGGAAGAGAGATTAGAACTAAGAGATTATGTAATTAGTTAAGAGGATTTACCTATCAAAAAGAAATTATTAAAGAGAGCGGGAACGAGAGGAGAGAGATAGAAGATGGGGAGAGGAGGGAGGGCGGGGGTGAGGGAGAGGGAGGAGGGTGAGGAGGGAGAGGGAGAGAAGAGGGAGGGAGAGAGTGAGAGAAAGGGAAAGGTCGGAGAGAGAGCAGAGAGCGGAGAGGTGAGAGGAGTAGGAGAGGGGGAGAGGAGAGAGTGGGGGAGAGGAGGAGAGACAGGAGAGAGAGATAGGAAGGCCGGAGATGAGAGAGAGAGAGAGAGAGAGAGAGAGAGAGAGAGAGAGAGAAAGACTGAGGAGAGAGAGAGAGAGAGAGAGAGAGAGAGAGAGACTGAGGAGAGAGAGAGAGAGGGAGAGAGAGGGAGAGAGGGGAGAGAGAGAGAGAGAGAGAGAGAGAGAGAGAGAGAGAGAGAGAGAGAGAGAGGGAGAGACAAAGAGGGAGAGGAAGAGGAAGAGAGAGAGAGATAGAGATAGAGATAGAGAGGGAGCTATCTCTCTCTCTCCATCTCCTTCTCTCTAACATTTCTTCGCCTGTCGCTCTACCTCTTTCTCTTCTCTCCGTCTCCCTTTTCTTACCCTCTCCCTCTCCTTTCTCGCACTCCCATCCTCTCCTCCTCTCATTCCCTCCCTCTTTCCTTTCGCTCTCCCTCTTTCTCTGTCTCTTTACCTTTCTTTTTTCCTCCTCTCTCTCATGTCCATCCTTCGTCCCCCCCCCCCCCTTTCTCTCTCTCTTTCTCTGCCTCTATCTCTCTCTCTCTCTCTATCAATCTATCTATCTCCTTCACTCACTCACCCCCCCCCCCTTTCTCTCTCTCTCTCCTCTTCCCCTCCTTCCTTCTCCTATCCCACTCCCTCTCCCACTCCACCCCCCTCTCTCTTGCTCCCTCTCCCATCCATCCCTCCCCCCTCTCCCATCCCCCTCCCCCTCCCTCTCTCTCTCTTGCTCCCATCCCTCCCCCTCCCTCTCTCTCTTTCTCCCCTCCCTCTCTCTCTTTCTCTGTGTTTGTCTGTCTGTCTCTCTCTCTCCTTCACTCACTCCCCCCCCCCCCTCTCTCTCTTTTTCCCTTCCCCCCTCTCTCTCTCTGTTGCTCCTTCTCTCTCTCTTAACCCCATCCCTCCCCCTCCCTCTCTATCTCTCCCATCCCTCCCCCCTCTCCCATCCCCCTCCTTCCCTCTCTCTTATCCCCATCCCTCCCCCCTCTCCCATCCCCCTCTCTTTCTCCCATCCCTATCCCTCCTCTCCCCCCCTC
>NW_028234442.1:26446533-26450617 GCF_977035675.1 Penaeus japonicus
ATAAGCGAATGAAAAACCACACACGCATATATATATATATATATATATATATATATATATATATATATATATATATATATATATATATATATTTTTTTTTTTTTTTTTTTTTTTTTTTTTTTTTTTTTTTTTTTTTCCTACTCTCTCCTCTTACTTTCTAAAAACAAAATCTATCGCTATTTTTATCTATATTTTCACTCATCACAACATTTCTCAAATCTATCACTCTCTTTTCAACTCATCACACTATCACATCTATTTCTATCTATCACATAATCTATTAATCACACTATTCATCTCATTTTTTCTGTCACACTATTTATTCATCATTTTTTTTATTCATCACATTTTTTTCTATCTATCACACTAATGAATATATTATTTATCCAAATTATCTATCGATCTATTTTTCTTTCTATTCCATTGTATCTATCTATCACGCTATATCTATCACACTATATCTATCACACCAATTATTTTTCCATCGCACTATACTCCTCATACTATATCACATAATATCTATCCATAACACTATACCTATTACACTATATCTATCACCCTATACTTATCACACTATATCTATCACACTATACCTATCCATCACATTATATATATCACACTATACCTATCACACTATATCTATCACACTATATCTCTCACACTATACCTATCACACTATACTTGTCACACTGTATCTATCACACTATACCTATCCATCACATTATATCTATCACACTATACCTATCACACTATACTTGTCACACTGTATCTATCACACTATACCTATCACACTATATCTATCACAATATATACATCACACTAAACCTATCACACCATACCTATCACACTATACCCATCACACTATACCTATCACACTATACCTATCACACTATATCCATCACACGAACCACCAGTCAGTCCCCCTTTTTCCTAAAATTATCTCTCAATCTATTATCTTTTTTCTTCCATCAACCACAATATTTATTTATCTTTTTCTTCCATCTACCACAATATTTATCTATCTTTTTTCTTCCATCTACCACAATATTTATTTATCTTTTTTCTTCCATCTACCACAATATTTATCTTTTTTCTTCCATCTACCACAATATTTATTTACCTTTTTCTTCCATCTACCACAATATTTATCTATCTTTTTTCTTCCATCTACCACAATATTTATTTATCTTTTTTCTTCCATCTACCACAATATTTATTCATCTTTTTCTTCCATCTACCACAATATTTATTTATCTTTTTTCTTCCATCTACCACAATATTTATTTATCTTTTTTCTTCCATCTACCACAATATATATCCTATTTTTTCTTCCATCTACCACAATATTTATTTACCTTTTTTTTCCCATTCCATCTACCACAATATTTATCTACCTTTTTTCTTCCATCTACCACAATATTTATTTATCTTTTTTCTTCCATCTACCACAATATTTATCTACCTTTTTTCTTCCATCTACCACAATATTTATTTATCTTTTTTCTTCCATCTACCACAATATTTATCTATCTTTTTTCTTCCATCTACCACAATATTTATTTATCTTTTTTCTTCCATCTACCACAATATCTATTTATCTTTTTCTTCCATCTACCACAATATTTATTTATCTTTTTTCTTCCATCTACCACAATATTTATTTATCTTTTTCTTCCATCTACCACAATATTTATTTATCTTTTTTCTTCCATCTACCACAATATTTATTTATCTTTTTTCTTCCATCTACCACAATATTTATTCATCTTTTTCTTCCATCTACCACAATATTTATTTTTTTTTTCTTCCATCTACCACAATATTTATTTATCTTTTTTCTTCCATCTACCACAATATTTATTTATCTTTTTTCTTCCATCTACCACAATATTTTTTTTTCTTCCATCTACCACAATATTTATCTATCTTTTTTCTTCCATCTACCACAATATTTATTTATCTTTTTGTTCCATCTACCACAATATTTATTTTTTTTCTTCCATCTACCACAATATTTATCTACCTTTTTTCTTCCATCTACCACAATATTTATTTATCTTTTTTCTTCCATCTACCACAATATTTATTTATCTTTTTTCTTCCATCTACCACAATATTTATCTATCTTTTTTCTTCCATCTACCACAATATTTATTTATCTTTTTCTTCCATCTACCACAATATTTATTTATCTTTTTTCTTCCATCTACCACAATATTTATTTATCTTTTTTCTTCCATCTACCACAATATTTATTTATCTTTTTTCTTCCATCTACCACAATATTTATTTATCTTTTTTCTTCCATCTACCACAATATTTATTTATCTTTTTTCTTCCATCTACCACAATATTTATTTATCTTTTTCTTCCATCTACCACAATATTTATTTTTTTTCTTCCATCTACCACAATATTTATTTATCTCTTTTCTTCCATCTCTACACCAGATATTTTTTTTTCTTCATCTACCATCTACCACAATATTTATCTATCTTTTTCTTTCACTCCCATCTACCAACAATATTGAGTATTCATCTCTTTTTGTTCCATCTACCTACCACAATATTTATTTTGTTTTCTTCCATCTACCACAAGTATTTATCTACCTTTTTTCTTCCATCTACCACAAGATTTATGTATTTATCTTAGCTTTTTTCTTCCATCTACCAACAATATTTTATTCCACCCGGGGGGGGGGGGGGGGGGGGAGGGGGTGGGAGGGGGGTGGCCCCCCCTAAAACCTTTTGTTCTTCCCAGTCTACCACAATATTTATTTATCTTTCTTTCTTCCATCTACCACAATATTTATTACCTTTTTTCTTCCAACTACCACAATATTTATCGACCCTTTTTCTTCCATGACCATTCAATATTATTTATCTTTTTTCTTCCATCTATCAACAATATTTAATCTACCTTTTTTCTTACCATCTTACCCATCAATAGTTTTTTACCTTTTTCTTCCATCTACCACAATATTTATCTATCTTTTTTCTTCCATCTACCACAATATTTATTTATCTTTTTCTTCCATCTACCACAATATTTATTTTTTTTTCCTTCCATCTACCACAATATTTATTTATCTTTTTTCTTCCATCTACCACAATACTTAACTATCTTTTTTCTTCCATCTACCACAATATTCATCTACCTTTTTTCTTCCATCTACCACAATATTTATTTATCTTTTTTCTTCCATCTACCACAATATTTTTTTTTCTTCCATCTACCACAATATTTATTTATCTTTTTTTTCCATCTACCACGATATTTATCTTTTTTCTTCCATCTACCACAATATTTATTTATCTCTTTTCATGCAACATGGAACTCCTCATTGAAACGTCCCGAATTCAAGCCCGTTGTTTGAAGATCAATTTGCAATAAAGGTACTAATTGCTGATTGCTCATAATTAGTCCGTTCTGCTCTCACGCTGTGGATGGTGGGTATGGTGAGGATGGTGGGTATGGTGAGGATGGTGGGTATGGTGATGATGGTGGGTATGGTGATGATGGTGGGTATGGTGATGATGGTGGGTAAAGTGAGGATGGTGGGTATAGTGATGATGGTGGGTATGGTGATGATGGTGGGTATGGTGAGGATAGTGATGATGGTGGGTATGGTGATGATGGTGGGTATAGTGATGATGGTGGGTATGGTGATGATGGTGGGTATGGTGATGATGGTGAGGATAGTGATAATGGTGGGTATGGTGATGATGGTGGGTATGGTGAGGATGGTGATGATGGTGGGTATGGTGAGGATGGTGGATATGGTGAGGATAGTGAGTATGGTGGGAAGGAGGATTGGGGTGTAGGGGATGGTGTGTATGGTGACAATGGTGGGGATAGTGAGTATGGTGATGATGGTGGATATGGTGATGGTTGTGAGTATGGTGAAGATGGTGGGCGGAGGATTGGGGTATTGGGGATGGTGTGTATGGTGACGATGGTGGCAAGGAGGATGGTGAGAAGGACAGTCATGATGGTAAAGATGATGGTGTAGTAAATTATTGATAGTGAAGATGCAGAGGCGGCTGTTAGTGAAGATAGTGACTGATGGTGTTCATGGTTATGG
>NW_028234442.1:26460717-26470717 GCF_977035675.1 Penaeus japonicus
TTATTGTATATAACTTATAATACGTAATCTATCATATATAAGTCATTATATATAATTTATTATATATAATTTATTACATATAATTTATTATATATGATTTAATGTATATAATTTATAATATATATATATTTTTATATATAATTTATCATATGCAGTTTATAATATATAATTTATTATATATCATATGTTATATATAATTTAATATACATAATTTATTGTATATCTGATTATCATATATCTATTTATTGTATATGTATTTCTATTATACATTCATTTATTATACACATGTTACACGTTCATGCATTACACATCCATGTTTTACACGTCCATTTATTACATGTTTATTTATTACACGAGTACCTTTATTACACATCCATTTATTACGCGTCCATTTATTACAGGTCTACTTATTACACGTCCGTTTATTACACGTCCAATTATTAACGTCCGTTTTTTACACGTCCATTTATTACGCGTCCATTTTTTGCACGTCTATTTATAGCATGTCCATTTAAAGCATTTCCATTTATTACACGTCCATTTATTGCATGTCCGTTTATTGCGCGTCCATTTATTACAGGCCCTTTTATTACACGTCCATTTATTACACGCCCATTTATTGCAGGTCCATTTAGTGCACATCCATTTATTGCACTTCAATTTATTGAACGTCCTGTTATTGCACGGCCGTTTATTACATGTCCTTTTCTTAGACATCCGTTTATTACACGTCCCTTTATTACACGTCCGTTTATTATGTTTATTTATTACACGTTTATTTATTATAAATTCATTTATTATATATTTACTTATGTATTTATTTTTAAAAAGATTTATTTATCATATATTTAATTATTGTTTATTCACTTATATATATATATATATATATATATATATATATATATATATATATATATATATATATATATATTGTATTTTCTTTTTTTTTCAAAATATGTATTTTCTATATTCATTTATCATATATTCATTCATTATTTGTTTATTTGATGTATATTTATTTATTATATATATATTTATCATTTATCTATGTATCATTTATTTATTCATCTTTTATTTTTCTATCATATACTTATTTATTTTTTATTTATTCGTTATCAATTTAGTTGTTATTTATTAGTTTATATATCATTTATTCGATATAATTTGTTTTATATCATCATTTATTATATATATATTTACTATATATCTATTTATTGTATATTCATTATGTATCTCTCTCTCTCTCTCTCTCTCTCTCTCTCTCTCTCTCTCTCTCTCTCTCTCTCTCTCTCTCTCTCTATATATATATATATATATATATATATATATATATATGTATATATTTATTTATTTATTATATATTAATTTATCATTTGTTCATTTATTATACGTCAATATATTACATGTCCATATATTACACGTCCATTTACTACACGTCCATTATTTATTTTATTTATCATATATAACTTATTATATATCTTTTGCTATACAACATTTATTATATCACTTATTTGATATTATTTATCATTGCATATTACTTATTGTATATTAATTATTACATATTCATTAAATACAATTTATCATATATATTCATAATTGAGAATTGTTTATAGATTTTTTATTACATATTATTTATCATAGATTATTTCTTATATAGTATTTTTTTTTTTTTTTTTTTTTTTTAGATTATCTATTATAGAGCAATTGTTGTATATATATTTTTTTTTTATTGAATTATCAATTATATGTCTGTAATATATGATATATCATAGATGATTTATCATAAATTATTCATTATAAATTATTTTATATAGATTATTTATTATAGATTGTAGATAATATGATATAGATTATTTATCACAGACTATTTATTATAAATTATTTATTATTTGTTATATATTACAGATTATTCATTATAGATCATTAATTCCAAATGTGATATAGATTATCAGTTGTAGATTAATTATTATATATTATTTATTTTAGAGTATTTATTATATTGTAATTGTTATATATTATTAATCACAAATTATCTATTACAAATAACATATTAAAGATTTTATATTAAAGACTTTTTATTATAAATCATTATTTTTCTATCATTAATTATAGATCATATATTATATATTAATATCATGGAGTATATATTATTTGATATAGAATATTCATGTTATAGTAATTATTAAAGACTATTTATCAAAGGTTACTTATTGTTCATTTTAGATTATATATTATATAATATTATACATTTATAGATCATTTGTTGAATATCAATTATTAAAAATCGTTTATTATAGATTATTTATTATAGATCATTTATTATAGATAATTTATTGTAGATCATGTATTATAGATCATTATTGTAGATTATTTATTATAGATTATTTATTATAAGTAATCTATTTTAGATCATTTATTATTTATCTTTTTATTGTATATTATTTATCATTATAGATTATTTATCATAGGTAATATATCATAGGTCATATATTTTTATATGATCTACCATCTATTATATATCATATATTATATATATTATTTCTTATAAAGATTGTTTATTATATATCATTTATTATATATTATTTGTTACATATCTTTTAATATACATTTATATGTATCTATCATATATTTATTTATTGTATATTTGTCATATGTTTATTTGATATACATTAATTTATTGTATGTTCCATTATTATACATCCATGTATTATAAGTCCATTTATTACTTGTTCATTCATTACACCTTCATTTATTACACTCCCTTTTATTACACGTCCATTTATTGCACGTCCGTTTATTACACATCCATTTCTTGCATGTCCATTTATTACTCGTCCATATATTGCACATCCTTTTAGCGCACGTCCGTTTATCAAACGTCCTTTTATTACACATCTGTTTATCATACGTCCGTTTATTACACGTCCATCTATTACTCATTCATTTATTATACGTCCATTTATCATACGTTTATTTTTATATGTTAATTTCTTATATGTTTATTTATTACATGTTTATTTGTTATAAATTCATGTATTATATATTCATCTATTACAGATTTAACTTTTTAAATGTTTATTTTTCATATATTCATGTTATATATAATTTAATTTTTTTATTTTTTGTATCTATCTATCTATCTATCTATCTATCTATCTATCTATCTATCTATCTATCTATCTATCTATCTATATATATATATATATATATATATATAATATATCTGTCATATATTTCTTTGATACATATTTATCAATCATTTATCTATTTATCATTTTTTTATTTATTATATATCATTTATTATATATCATTCGTTATATATCATTTATTATACATAATTCATCATATATCTATTTACTATGTATTTATTTGTTGTAAATTTATTATATATTAATTTATTATACGTCCATTCAATGCACGTCCATTTATTGCACGTCCATTTATTGCACGTCCATTCATTACACGTCTATTGATTGCACGTCCATTCCCTACACGTACGTTTATTACACGTCCTTTTATTACACGTCCGTTTATTGCACGTCCGTTTATTGCACGTCCGTTTATTGAACGTCCATTTATTACACGTCCATATATTGCACGTCCTTTTACTGCATGTCCAATTATTGCAGGTCCATTTATTACATGTCCATTTAGTGCATATTTATTACACATCTGTTTAGTAAACGTTTATTTATTAGACGTTTATCTCTTATGTTTATATTTGTTATGTTTATTTATTTCATGTTTATCTATTATAAATTCATATATTATATATTTATCTATTATAGATTTATTATTTGAAATGTTTATATATATATATATATATATATATATATATATATATATATATATATATTTTTTTAAATATATATATATATATATATATATATATATATATATATATATATATATACTAAAAATAAAAATATATATATATATATATATATATATATATATATATATATATATATATTCTCTTATTTTTAGTATTGATATTTATTATATTTATTTTATCTATATATATAAATAAATAAATAAAGAAATATATATATATATATGTATATAGATTACTTTTAATATATATATATATATATATATATATATATATATATATATATATATATATATATACATATATACATATATGCATACATATATACATATATACCTACATTACATACTTATATAAATATATATATATATATGCATACATATATATACATATATATACATATATATATACATATATATATATATATATATATATATATGTATATATATATATATATATATACTTATATATAAATAATATATATACACACACACATATATATATATATATATATATATATATATATATATATATATATATATATATGTATATATGTATATATATTAAAAGTAATCTATATATATACATACAGTCGTAGGACAAGTTCCGGTAACTCCGCTTGCCAGCCCCCTGCTATATGTTTCTGTGGATTCGCCGAATTTCAGGTAAAAATTTACCCAACTTCCCGACGTCCGAATTACTTAAAACTTATATTCCGTGCATTTAGTACACAAAGACGCGACTGTCAAAATTTCAGATCGATTGGATTAAAAACGGCCGAGTTATTACAACCTGAAATCGCCGAAAATGAGGGTGTTCTTGTTAAAAATGGGTACGATTATATACATAAGGTAGAGGATATTTTTAGGCAAAAAGTGGGTCCTCTTTGTGATGATATATCTCGAGAAGTATAAAAGATACGCGATTTAGCAACACAGCATTGGAAAGAAGAAAGTTCAAACTTTCAAAAACTGTCCTGAAAAAAACATCTGATGACGCAGTGATGACGTCATAATGACGTGACAAAATCACGAATTTCAAAATCAAACTATCCAAAAATAGACGTTTTTCAACTCAATTTTTTTATATGAAACTTTCGAGATAGGAAAAAATGATCATACTAGCGTAGAAAGGAAATTTCATGCATTGTTGAGATATTCGCGACTTTTTAAACCGTTTTGACGCGAAAAAGTCGCGAAAAAACACTAAAACGATAAACCTTAATGTGAGAGAACGGGGATGTCCCAGGCCTTCATCTTTCGATATGATGTCGGTTGTAGTCTCGAATTTGCTAATAACTGGTTTTGAGGTAGTATCCTTATTTTGATGACGTATTTATGACGTCATTAGTAACACGCGGTAAGCCGATTTTTGCACACACAACACCACTTGTATTTGACGTTTAATGTCTGAAAAAAAAACAGTTTCAACTCAAAATTAATTCTTAGTGCTTTTCATATCGCTGCGTTGGCTATTGGATGAAACATTTCATCAATTTTATTAATTGAATAATTGGCCAATTAAACCAATTAACGCTCGTATCTCGGCTCACACATAAGATAGCGTCGTAAATCCAACGATATCTGTCTTGTTGACATTGATTGAGTGTAGTAGGTGCCACATGAGACCATTCATTATTATTCCCTCAATTAGATAATTGGTCAATTAAACCTATTAGATCTCTGAACACTGAAAAAGACTGATATTTTTCCCAAAACCAAAAAGGATTTGTTTGTGTTGGTCCGTGGCAGTTGAGCGTCCCTTTCTTTACCCTAAAACCTATGATATGGAAGGAACGCGGCAGTCCCCGCATACTGCCGCCACCCCACTACATGCACGGATCTAATTTATTATAAATAATCATTTAGATCATTTACTGTAAGTTATTTATTATAGATAATTTCTTGTACATCATTTATTATAGATCATTTATAATAGGTCATTTATTTTATCAAATATCATTTATTATAGATAATATATTATGTATCACTATATAACATTATATATATCTTATTATATATCTTTACCTATATATAATTTATTAAATCTTATTTACTATATATCATAATTTACATATCATTTATTGTATATTATTCATTATATATCATTTATTATGTATCATTTGTTATATAATATTTATTAAATATATGTTATATATAATTTATTATATTCTATGTATATTCATCTATTACATAATATTTACTACTTGTTATTATTATTATTTTTATTATTTAATATAGAGTATGTGTTATAGATTATTTATCATAGATCATTCATTTTCGATTAATCTATCATAGAGTATTTATTAAATATTAATCATAATAGTTATTATGATAGATTATCTATTATAGATTATTTATCATACATTATGTATTATTGATCATTTATTTTAGATTATCGATTATAGATTATTAACTATAGATTATTATAGATTGATGATTATAGATTATTTATATATTATTAAAAGAGATCATTTGTTAAAGATCATTTCTTACAGATAATTTATTATTGACTATTATAAGAATTATTATTGATTGTATATTACAGATTAATTTTTTTTATAGATAATTTGTAATATTTAATTCATCATAGATAATTCATCATTGATCATTTATTATATATCAATTATTATATATCCTTTATTATAGATCTTGTATAATAGATAATTTATTATATATTTTTTTATATATCATTTATTATATATCATTTATAAATCAATCGATAAATATCATTTAATAGATGTTACTTTATTATATATCTTATATATCATTTATTATATATCACTAATTATCTTTTACTAAATATGATTTATTATATGTCATCTATTATATGTCATTTAATATATGTAATTTATTATATATCATTCATTATGTATCACTCGTTACATATAATTTATTATATATCATTTGTTATATATCCTTTGTTACATATGATTTATCAAGTATCTTTTATCATTGATTATGTATCGTTTATTAGATATCATTTAATATATATTGTTTATTACATACCATTTATTATATATCCTTTATTATATATTATATATTTATTATATATCCTTTATTATAAATCGATTATTATAGATCAATTATTATAGCTGAATTGGTATATATCCTTAATTATATATCATTTATCATATATCAAGTATTTTAGATAATTTATTATAGATTATTTATTACGTATCATTCATTATAGATCATATATTATCATCAGTCATTTTTATACATCATTTATCATCCATTATTTATTATACATCATTTGTTACATATAATTTATCATTTAACATTTATTATATATCATTTGTTGGATATCCTCTTAATATTATATATTATTAGATAGTTATTAAATATGTATTACATATTATTTCTTACATGTTATTTATTATAGAGTATTGATTATAGTATTGACTATAGAGATTATTTATAGATTATTCCTTATTGCGTATTTGTTATAGGTTATTTTTTGTAGAGTGATTGTTATAAATTTTTTATCATTTATCATAGATTATTTATTATAGATTATATATTATAGGTTATTTATCATGGATTCATTTATTATAGATAATTTATGAATGATACATTAAAGATCATATAATAAAGGTAATTTATTATGAATCACTAATTATTGATAATTTATTTTAGATTATTTATTATAGATTATATATTACAGATTATTATAGATTATTAATTACAGATTATATAGATTATTTATTGTGAATTATTTATTATAGATTATCTAACATATTTCTTGTTTATTATAGAGTTTTTATTACATAATTATTATAGATTCTCTGTCATAGATAGTTACTTATAGATATTTTATTACAGATCATATATTATAGATTATTATAGATTACTATTTATATATATAAATATATATATATATATATAAATATATATATATATATATACATATATATATATATATACATATATTATATATATATATATAATATATATATATATATATATATATATACATACATACATACATTTGTTATATAACATTAATTATCATTAATTAGATTATTTATTATATATCACTTATTATATATAATTTGTTACATCATTTATTGCATATCATTTATTATAATTTATTCATAATAGATTAGTTATTATAAATCACTTATATATTATTTTTCATATCTCATATACTATAGATAATTTAACAGAGATCATTTACTATCTATCATTTGCCATAGATCATTTATAAAAAATACCTATTAAAGATTACAGATAAGTTTATTTCTTATATCTCATATACTATAGATGATTTAATATAGATCATTTACTATAGATCATTTGATTTAGATCATTTATAAAAAATACCTATTAAAGATTATAGATGATTTATTAAAAATCATCATTTATGTATCATTATATTAGATGATATATTATGCTATAGTAATTATCATAGATTATTTATCAAAGGTCACTTATCATTTATTTTAGATTATATGTTATACATCAATAATTATTATGTATCTTATGATATTTTTTATAGATTATCTATTTAATTTATTGGTAATTTATTGGATATCAATTGTTATTGATCGTTTATTATAGATCATTTATTAAAGATTATTTATTATAGTTTATTCATAGGAGGTAATTTATTATGTATAATTTGTTATATATAAAACATATATCATTTTTTGTATATATTATCATATATCCTTTATTATGTATTACTTGTTATATATCATTTAATAAACATATCTATTCATCATATATTCTTTGTATATTTATCATATGAACAGAGATCATAACGACAAATGTAGTAGAAAGGTATGAATGAGACTGAATATCTAAATATAATAAATGATAAATGACCTATAATGAATAATCTATAATAAGTAATCCATAATAAATATTCTATAATAAATTATCTATAATACATGATCTTTAATAAATGATATATAATAAATGATCTACAATAAATGATCTACAATAAATGATCTATAATAAATAATCAATAATAAATAATCTATAATAAATGATCTATAATAAATGATATTCAATAAATGATCTATAATGAATAATATATAATAAATATCATATAATATATAATCTAAAATGAATAATAAGTAACCTATGATGAATAATCTATAATAATTACTATAACATAAAAACTCTATAATAAATATTCTATAATCTATAATGAATAAATAATAAGTGACTTTCATAAATAACTTACGATAATTACTATAGCATAAATAATCTATAATAAATGATATATAATATATGGCCTAATATAATGAGAAATAGATAATGATATATAATATATTATCTATAAATTTTAATAGTTATTTTTAATTAATAATTTGTGGTAAATAATCTATAATAAATGCTATATAATAAATAATTTATATGCCATCAATATCAATATCAATCTATATCAATTATTATAGATAATTTATTTTAGATCATTTATTATAGATTATCTATTATACATCATTTATTGTAGATAATTTATTATATATGATTTATTAGAGATCATGTATTATAGATCATTCATTATAGATTATTTATTATAGATTATCTATTATAGATTATTTATTATAGGTCATAAATTATGTCATTTATCATATATCATTTGCTCTATATTTATTATACATAATATAGCATATATATTTTTTATTATATAACATATATAATTCATTATTTATATATATTATATTTAATTTATTATACATATTTCATTAAATATAATTTATTATATATAATTTATATATTATTTGTTATATATTATTTATTATATATAATTTATTACATACAATTTATTACACATCATTCATTATATATAATTTATTATATATAATTTATTATGTATAATTTATTATATATGATTTATTATATATAATTTGTTATATATCATATGTTATATATCATTTAATATACATAATTTATTGTATATCTATTTATCATATATCTATTTATTGTATATGTTTATTTATTATACATTCATTTATTATACATCCTTGTATTATACGGCCATATGTTACACGTTTATGTATTACACATCCATGTATTACATGTCCTTTATTACATGTTTATTTATTACACATTTTCTTATTACACGTCCATTTATCACATGTTCCATAATTACGAGAACGTTTATTACACATCCGTTTATTACACGTCCATTTATTACACGTCCATTTATTACATG
>NW_028234442.1:26473217-26478217 GCF_977035675.1 Penaeus japonicus
TTACACGTCCGTTTATTATACGTTCATTTATTACACGTAAATTAATTACACGTTAATTTATTACACGTCCATTTGATGCATGTCCATTTATTACTCGTCCATATATTACACGTCGTTTTATCGCACGTCCATTTCTTGCACGTCCATTTATTACTCGTCTATTAATTACACGTCCATTTATTACACATCCATTTATTGCAGGTCACATTTATTGCAGGGTCATTTATTACACATCTGTTTATTGTAAGTCCATTTATTGCACGTCCATTTATTGCACGTCCGTTTATCATATGTCCTTTTATTACACATCCGTTTATCATATGTCCGTTTATTACACGTCCATTTATTACACATCAATTTATTACACGTCCATTTATCATACGTTTTTTTTCAAATTAATTTTTTTTTATATGTTTATTTATTACATGTTTATTTGTTATAAATTTATGTATCAAACATTCATTTATTACAGATTTATCTTTTTAAATGTTTATTTTTCATATATTTATATTATAAACATAATTATTTTTATTTATCTGATTTTTTTCTTATATGGTTATATCATATATATATGTCATACAATTATTTGATATACACTTATCAATCATTTATTTATTTATCATTTTTTTATTTGTCATATACATTTATTATATATCATTCGTTATATATAATCTATTATACATAATTCATGTTTTATCTATTTATTATATATTTATTTGTTGTATATTTATTATATATTCATTTATTATACTTTCATTCAATGCAGGTCCATTCATTACACGTCTATTTATTGCACGTCCATTACCTACACGTACGTTTTTTACACGTCCTTTTAATACACGTCCGTTTATTGCACGTCCGTTTATTGCACGTCCGTTTATTACACGTCCGTTTATTACATGTACGTTTATTACACGTCCGTTTATTACACGTCCACTTATTACGCGTCCATTTATTACACGTCCACTTATTACGCGTCCATTTATTACACGTCCATTTATTACACCTCCAAATATTGCATGTACTTTTACTGCACGTCCAATTATTGCAGGTCCATTTATTACACGTCCATTTATTACACGTCCATTTATTGCACTTCCAATTATTGCATTTCCATTTATTGCACTTCCGATTATTGCATGTCCATTTATTACATGTACATTTATTACACGTCAATTTATTACACGTCTATTTAATACACGTCCATTTATTACACGCCCATTTATTGCACTTCCAATTATTGCAGGTCTATTTATTACACCTCCATTTATTACACGTCCATTTATTACGCGTCCATTTATTACACGTACATTTATTACACGTCCATTTACTGCACTTCAATTTATTGTAGGTCCATTTATTGCACGTCCACTTATTACAGGTCCATTTATTACACGTCCATTTATTACACGTTCATTTATTACACGTCCATTTATTACACGTCCATACATTGCACGTCCTTTTACTGCACGTCTATTTATTGCAGGTCCATTTATTACACGTCCGTTCATTACCAGTCCATTTATTACGAGTCCATATATTGCACGTCCTTTTACTGCACGTCCATTTATTACACGTCTATTTACTGCACATCCAATTATTGCAGATCTATTTATTACACGTCCATTAATAATACGTCCATTTATTACACGCCTAATTATTGCAGGTTTATTACAAGTCCTTTTGATAATAATAGAGTCCATATATTGTACGTCCTTTTATTGCGCGTCCGTTTATTGCACTTCCAATTATTACATTTCCATTCATTACACCTGAATTTATTACACCTTCATTTATTACACGTCCATTTATTAAATGTCTATTTATTACACGTCCATTTATTGCACTTCAATTTATTGTAGGTCCATTTATTGCACATCCATTTATTGCATGTCCGTTTATTACACGTCCGTTTATTATACGTCCATTTATTGCACGCCAATTTATTATACTTCAAATTATTTCACGTCCATTAATTGCATTTCCAATTATTGCATGTTCATCTATTACACGTCCATTTATTACACGTCCATCTATTACACGTCCATTTATTTCACGTCCATTTATCACTGCACTTCCATTTATTGCAAGTCCGTTTATCGCATGTCCATTTATTGCGCATCCATTTATTGCATGGCCATTTATTACACGTCCGTTTATTACACGTCTATTTATTGCAAGTCCATTTATTATATATCCATTTTATTACACGTACATTAATATACGTTTATCTTTTATATGTTTGTCTTTTATATGTTCATTTATCACATGTGTATTTACTATAAATTCATGTATTATATACTCACTTATTATTTATTTTTATTCTTAAATGTTTATTTTTTATTATACATTCAGTTATATAGATATATATATATATTTTTTCAATATATATATATTTTTTATAGTTATTAATTATATGAATATATATATAGTTCATATATGTTTAATCATTTATTTATTTGTCATTTATTCATTTATCATATATCATTTATTACATATCATTCGTTATATAATATTTAGTAAACATCAATAATTATATATCTATTAATATATTATATTTGTTGTATATTTATTATATATTTATCTATTATACGCCCATTCAATGCACGTCCATTTATTACACGTCCATTTATTATACGTCCATTTATTGCACGTCTATTTCCTGCAAGTCCGATTATCCTTTACTGCACGTTCATTTATTTTACTCGTCTTTTTATTACAGATCCGTTTATTACACGTCTGATTATCAGATGTCCGTTTATTACAAGTCCGTTTATCACACTTCTGTTTATTATACGTCCGTTCATTACACGTCCGTTTATAACACTTCCGTTTATTACACATCCATTTATTACACGTCCATATATTGCACGTCCTTTTATTGCAAATCCATTTATTGCACGTCCATTTATTTCACGTCCACTTATTGCACTTCCAATTATTGCAGGTCCATTTATCACATGTCCATTTATTACACATCCGTTTATTACACATCCACTTGTCACGCATCCATTTATTACACATCCATATATTGTGCGTCCTTTTACTGCACTTCCAATTATTGCATGTCCATTTATTACATGTCCATTTACTGCACTTCCAATAATTGCATATCCATTTATTACATGTCCATTTACTGCATTTCCAATTATTGTAGGTCCATTTATTACACCTCCATTTATTAAACGCCCATTTCCTACACGTCCGTTTATTACACGTCCACTTATTACGCATCCATTTATTACACGCCTATTTATTGCTCGTCAATTAATTGCACGTCCATATCCTACACGTCCGTTTATTACACGTCCAATTATTACACGTCCATTCATTATACGTCCATTTATTACGCGTTCATTTATTGCACGTCCATTTATTGCATATCCAATTATTGCAGGTCCATTTATTGCAGGTCCAATTATTGCAGGTCCATTTATTACACGTTCATTTATTACACGTCCATTTATTACACGTCCATTTATTACACGTCCATTTATTACACGTCCATACATTGCACGTCTATTTATTGCACGTCCATTTATTTCAAGTCCACTTATTACACGTCAGTGTACTGCACTTTAATTTATGGTAGGGCCATTTATTGCACGTCCATTTATTTCACGTCCATTTATTACACGTCCGTTTATTACACGTATATTTATTACACGTCCATTTATTACACGTCAATACATTGCACGTCCTTTTCCTGCACGTCTATTTATTGCAGGTCCATTTATTACACGTCCATTCATTACACGTCCATTTACTGCATATCCAATTATTGCAGGTCCATTTATTACACGTCCATTTATAAAACGTCCATTTATTGCAATTCCAATTATTGCACGTCAATTTATTACACGTCCATTTATTACACGATCAGTTATTACACGGCCTTTTACTGCACGTCCATTTATGAAACGTCCATTTATTCCAGGTCCATTTATTACACGTCTATTTATTGCACGTCCATTTATTTCAGGTCAATTTATTACACGTCCGTATATCACACGTTCATTTATTACACGTCCATTGATTACACATCCATATATTGCAGGCCCATTTATTATACGTCCATTTATTACACGCCTATTTATTACACGTCCATATATTGCATGTCCATTTATTGCATGTCCATTTATTACACGTCCATTTATAACATATCAATTTATTACACGCATGTCCATATATTGCATGTCCATTTATTGCACATCTATTTATTGCACTTCCAATATTTGAATGTACATTTATTACACGTCCATTTATTGCACCTCATTTTATTGTAGGTCCATTTATTGCACTTCCAATTATTACACGTCCATTTATTGCACTTCCAAATGTTGCATGTCCATTTATTACACGTCCATTCATTACACGTCCATTTATTTCACGTCCATTTATTACACGTCCATTTACTACACTTCCATTTACTGCACTTCCATTTGTTATAGGTCCATTTATTGCATGTCCGTTTATTACACATCCGTTTATTACACGTCTATTTATTGCAAGTCCATTTATTACACATCCCTTTTATTACACGTCCATTAATTTACGTTTATCTTTCATATTTTTACCTTTTATATGTTTATTTGTTACATGTTTATTTACTATAAATTCATGTATCATATATTCCCTTATTATATATTTTTCTTTTTAAATGTTTATTTTTCATATATTTATTTATTATATATTCGGTTATATATATTTTTTTCAATATTTATTTTTTATATATTTATTGATCATATAAATATATTTTATATTTGTTTGATATATGTTTAATCATATATTTATTTCGTCCTTTATTTATTCATCATATATCATTTATTATATATCATTCGTTATATATTATTCATCATACATCAATAATTATATATATTTATATATATTTATTTTTTGTATATTTATTATATATTTATTTATTATACGTCCATTTAATGCGCGTCCATCTATTGCACGTCCATTTATTACACGTCCATTCATTGCGCGTCCATATCCTA
>NW_028234442.1:26495717-26508234 GCF_977035675.1 Penaeus japonicus
CATAGATAATTCATCATTGATCATTTATTATATATCAATTATTATATATCCTTTATTATAGATCTTGTATAATAGATAATTTATTATATTTTTTTTTATATATCATTTATTATATATCATTTATATATCATTTATTATATATCATTTATATATCATTTATTATATATCATTTATATATCAATCGATAAATATCATTTAATAGATGTTACTTTATCATATATCTTATATATCATTTATTATATATCACTAATTATCTTTTACCAAATATGATTTATCATATGTCATTTATTATATGTCATTTAATATATGTAATTTATTATATGTCATTTATTATATGTCATTTAATATATGTAATTTATTATATATCATTCATTATGTATCATTCGTTATATATAATTTATTATATATCATTTGTTATATATCCTTTGTTACATATGATTTATCAAGTATCTTTTATCATTGATTATGTATCGTTTATTAGATATCATTTAATATATATTATTTATTATATACCATTTATCATATATCATTTATTATATATTATATATTTATTATATATCCTTTATTATAGATCGATTATTATAGATCAAATATTATAGCTGAATTGGTGTATATCCTTAATTATATATAATTTATCATATATCATGTATTTAAGATCATTTATTATAGATTATTTATTACGTATCATTCATTATAGATCATATATTGTCATCAGTCAGTTTTATACATCATTTATCATCCATTATTTATTATACATCTTTTGTTACATATAGTTTACCATTTAACATTTATTACATAGCATTTGTTGGATATCCTCTTAATATTGTATATTATTAGATAGTTATTAAATATGTATTACATGTTATTTCTTACATGTTATTTATTATAGAGTATTGATTATAGTATTGACTATAGGGATTATTTATATATATTTATATATATTATTCCTTATTGCGTATTTGTTATATGTTATTTTTTGTAGAGTGATTGTTATAAATTTTTTATCATTTATCATAGATTATTTATTATAGATCATGTATTATAGGTTATTTATCATGGATTCATTTACTATAGATAATTTATGAATGATACATTAAAATATATTTTATATAATCTGTTATAGACTATTTATTATATATCATTTATAATAAATCAATTATTATGTACCATCATGTGTTATATATCATATATATATATATATATATATATATATATATATATATATATATATATATATATATATATATATATCATATATATATATAATTCATCATATATCATTTATAATGTGTTATCATATATAAATTATTATATAATTTATATTGTTTATAATATATCATTTGTTATATAACATTAATTATCATTAATTAGATTATTTATTATATATCACTTATTATATATAATTTGTTACGTCATTTATTGCATATCATTTATTATAATTCATTCATAATAGATTAGTTATCATAAGTCACTTATATATTATTTTTCATATCTCATACACTATAGATGATTTAAGAGAGATCATTTACTATCTATCATTTGCCTTAGACCATTTATAAAAAATTCCTATTAAAGATTAAAGATAAGTTATTAAAAATCATCATTTATGTATCATTATATTAGATGATATATTATGCTATAGTAATTATCATAGATTATTTATTAAAGGTCACTTATCATTTATTTTAGATTATATGTTATACCTAATGATTATTATGTATCTTATGATATTTTTTTTTATAGATTATCTATTATAGGTAATTTATTGGATATCAATTGTTATTGATCGTTTATTATAGATCATTTATCATAGATTATTTATTATAGATCTTTTATTGTAGATAATCATATGTCATTTATTAAAGATCATGTATTATAGATCATTTATTACAGATTATTTATTATAGTTTATTCATAGGAGGTTATTTATTATGTATAATTTGTTATATATAAAACATATATCATTTATTGTATATATTATCATTTATTATGTATTATTTGTTATATATCATTTAATATACATATCTATGTATCATATATTCATTGTATATCTATTATATGAACAGAGATCATAGCGACAAATGTAGTAGAAAGGTATGAATGAGAATGAATATCTATACATAATAAATGATAAAGGACCTATAATGAATAATCTATGATAAATAATCCATAATAAATATTCTATAATAAATTTTCTATAATACATGATCATTAATAAATGATATATAATAAATAATCTACAATAAATGATCTACATTAAATGATCTATAATGAATAATCTATAATAAATGATCTATAATAAAGGATCTATGATAATTGATATTCAATAAATGATCTATAATGAATAATATATAAATATTATATAATATATAATCTAAAATAAGTGATAAGTAACCTATGATGAATAATCTATAATAATTACTATAACATAAATACTCTATAATAAATATTTTATAATCTATAATGAATAAATAATAAGTAACTTTCATAAATGACCTATGATAATTACTATAGCATAAATAATCTATAATAAATAATATATAATATATGGCCTAATATATTGATAAATAGATAATGATATATAATATATTATCTATAAATTTTAATAGTTATTTTTAATTAATAATTTGTGGTAAATAATCTATAATAAATGCTATATAATAAATAATTTATATGCCATCAATATCAATATCAATCTATATCAGTTATTATAGATAATTGATTTTAAATCATTTATTATAGATTATCTATTATACATCATTTATTGTAGATAATTTATTATATATGATTTATTATAGATCGTTCATTATAGATTATTTATTATAGATTATTTATTATAGATTATCTATTATAGATTATTTATTATAGGTCATAAATTATGTCATTTATCATATATCATTTGCTCTATATTTATTATATATAATATAGCATATATATTTTTTATTATATAACATATATAATTCATTATTTATATTTATTAAATTTAATTTATTATACATATTTCATTATATATAATTTATTATACATAATTTATATATTATTTGTTATATATTATTTATTATATATAATTTATTACATACAATTTATTACACATCATTCATTATATATAATTTATTATATATAATTTATCATGTATAGTTTATTATATATGATTTATTATATATAATTTGTTATATATCATATGTTATATATCTATTTATCATATACTTATTTATTGTTTATTCACTTAGTATATATATATATCTGTTTTAAATATATATATTTTTTATATTTATCTATCATATATTCATTTATTATATATTTATTTAATATATATTCATTCATCATTTATTCATTTATCATTTATCTATTTATCATTTATTATCTATCATTTATTTACTTATAATTCATTTATTCATCATTATTTTATTTATAATTTATTCATTTATCACTTATTCATTTATTATATATGATTTATTATATATAATTTGTTTTATTATCATCATTTATTATATATCTATTTGCTATATATCTGTTTATTGTACATTCATTATATATATATATACATATATATATATATATATATATATATATATATATATATATATATATATATATATATATATATATATATATATATATATATATATATATATATATATATATATATATATATATATATATATATATATATATATAACATATATATATATATATCTATATACATATAATATATATATATATATATATATATATATATATATATATAATATATATATATATATATATAAATATATATATTATATGTTCATTTATCATTTGTTCATTTATTATACGTACATATATTACACGCCCACTTACTACACGTCCATTTATAACACATCCATTATTTATTTATCATATATATATTATTTATCATATATAATTTGTTATATATCTTTACTATATTGCATATTATTTATTATTACATATTTATTAAATGCAATTTATCAGATGTATTCATTATTTAGAATTGTTTATAGATTTTTTTTTACAGATTATTTATTATAGATTATTTCTTATATAGTTTTTTTTGAGTAATTGTTATATATATATATATATATATATATATATATATATATATATATATATATATATATATATATATATATAATATATATTATCTTAGATTATTAATTTTATGTCTGTAATATATTATACATGATTTATTATGAATTATTCATTATCAATTATTTGTACAGATTATTTGTTATACATTGTAGATAATATACTATAGATTATTTATCACAGACTATTTATTATAAATTATTTTTTATTGGTTATATATTATAGATCATTCATTATAGATTATTCATTCCAGATGTGATATAGATTATCAATTGTAGATTATCTATTATACATTATTTATCATAGATTATTTATTATACTATATTATTCATTTACTTATTAGATTATTTATCACAAATTATTTATTAAAAATAACATATTAAAGATTATATATTAGAGATTTTTTTATTATAAATCATCATTTATGTATCATTAATTATAGATCATATATTATAGATCATTATTGTAGATTTTAGATTATTTGATATAGAATATTCATGTTGTAGTTATTATTATACATTATTTATCATAGGTTACTTTTTATTCGTTTTAGATTATATGTTATATAATATTTTACATTTATAGATCATTTGTTGAATATCAATTATTATAGATCGTTTATTATACATTATTTATTATAATTTACTTTATATAGATCATTTATTATAGATAGTTCAATGTAGATCATGTATTATAAATCATTTTTTGTAGATTATTGATTATAGATTATTTATCATAATTAATTTATTTTAGGTAATTTATTATATATTTATTTTGTATATTATTTATCATTATAGATTATTTATCATAGGCAATTTATTATAGGTCTTATATCATATGCAATTTATTGTATATCATATGTTATATATATTATTTATTATATGGATTGTTATATAGATTGCTTATCATTATTATATATCATTTATTACATATCATTTAATATACATCATTTATTATATATCTTTTTATCATATATTTATTTATTGTATATTTGTTATAAGTTTATTTAATGTACATTGATTTATTGTATCTTCATTTATTATACTTCCATGTATTATACGTCCATTTATTACACGTCTTTTATTACACGCCCTTTTATTACACGTCCATTTATTGCACGTCCATTTACTGCATTTCCATTTATTACACGTCCATTTATAGCACATCCATGTATTAGACGTCCGTTTATTACACGTCCGTTTATTACACGTCCATTTATTATACGTCCATTTATTATACGTCAATTTATTACACGTTAATTTATTACACGCCCATTTGATGCATGTCCATTTATTACTCGTCCATATATTACACGTCGTTTTATCGCACGTCCATTTCTTGCACGTCCATTTATTACACGTCCATTTATTACACGTCCATTTATTACACATCCATTTATTGCAGGTCCATTTATTGCAGGGTCTTTTATTACACATCTGTTTATTGTAAGTCCATTTATTGCACGTCCATTTATTGCACGTCCGTTTATCATATGTCCTTTTATTACACATCCGTTTATCATATGTCCGTTTATTACACGTCCATTTATTACACATCAATTTATTACACGTCCATTTATCATACGTTTTTTATATGTTTATTTATTACATGTTTATTTTATTATAAATTTATGTATTATACATTCATTTATTACAGATTTATCTTTTTAAATGTTTATTTTTCATATATTTATGTTATAAACATAATTATCTTTATTTATCTGATTTTTTTTTTCTTATATGGTTATATCATATATATATGTCATACATTTATTTGATATACATTTATCAATCATTTATTTATTTAGCATTTTTTTATTTGTCACATACATTTATTATATATCCTTCGTTATATATAATTTATTATACATAATTCATGTTTTATCTATTTACTATATATTTATTTGTTGTATATTTATTATATATTCATTTATTATACGTTCATTCAATGCAGGTCCATTCATTACACGTCTATTTATTGCACGTCCATTACCTACACATACGTTTTTTACACGTCCTTTTATTACACGTCCGTTTATTGCACGTCCGTTTATTGCACGTCCGTTTATTACACGTCCGTTTATTACACGTCTGTTTATTACATGTACGTTTACTACACGTCCATTTATTACACGTCCACTTATTACGCGTCCATTTATTACACGTCCATTTATTGCACCTCCAAATATTGCATGTACTTTTACTGCACGTCCAATTATTGCAGGTCCATTTATTACACGTCCATTTATTACACGTTCATTTATTGCACTTCTAATTATTGTATTTCCATTTATTGCACTTCCGATTATTGCATGTCCATTTATTACATGTCAATTTATTACACATCAATTTATTACACGTCTCTTTAATACACGTCCATTTATTACACGCCCATTTATTGCAGGTCCATTTATTGTATGTCCATTTATTGCACGTCCATTTATTGCACTTCCAATTATTGCACGTCCATTTATTACACCTCCATTTATTACACGTCCATTTATTACACGTCCATTTACTGCACTTCAATTTATTGTAGGTCCATTTATTGCAAGTCCACTTATTACAGGTCCATTTGTTACACGTCCATTTATTACACGTCCATTTATTACACGTCCATTTATTACACGTCCATATATTGCACGTCCTTTTACTTCACGTCTATTTATTGCACGTCCATTTATTTCAAGTCTGCTTATTACACGTCAATGTACTGCACTTTAATTTATTGTAGGGCCATTTATTACACTTCCGTTTATTACACGTCTATTTATTACACGTCCATTTATTACACGTCAATATATTGCACGTCCTTTTCCGGCACGTCTATTTATTGCAGGTCCATTTATTACACGTCCGTTCATTACCAGTCCATTTATTACGAGTCCATATATTGCACGTCCTTTTACTGCACGTCCATTTATTACACGTCTATTTACTTCACATCCAATTATTGCAGATCTATTTATTACACGTCCATTAATAATACGTCCATTTATTACACGCCCAATTATTGCAGGTTTATTACACGTCCTTTTAATAATAATAGAGTCCATAGATTGTACGTCCTTTTATTGCACGTCCATTTATTGCACTTCCAATTATTACATGTCCATTCATTACACCTTGATTTATTACACCTTCATTTATTACACGTCCATTTATTAAACGTCTATTTATTACACGTTCATTTATTCATTTATCATATATCATTTATTACATATCATTCGTTATATAATATTTAGTAAACATCAATAATTATATATCTATTAATATATTATATTTGTTGTATATTTATTATATATTTATCTATTATACGTCCATTCAATGCACATCCATTTATTACACGTCCATTTATCACACGTCCATTTATTACACGTCTATTTCCTGCACGTCCGATTATCTTTTACTGCACGTTTATTTATTTTACTCGTCTTTTTATTACAGATCCGTTTATTACACGTCCGATTATCAGACGTCCGTTTATTACAAGTCCGTTTATCACACTTCTGTTTATTATACGTCCGTTCATTACACGTCCGTTTATAACACTTCCGTTTATTACACATCCATTTATTACACGTCCATATATTGCACGTCCTTTTATTGCAAATCCATTTATTGCACGTCCATTTATTTCACGTCCATTTATTGCACTTCCAATTATTGCAGGTCCATTTATCACACGTCCATTTATTACACGTCCATTTATTACACATCCGTTTATTACACATCCACTTGTCACGCATCCATTTATTACACATCCATACATTGTGCGTCCTTTTACTGCACTTCCAATTATTGCATGTCCATTTATTACATGTCCATTTACTGCATTTCCAATTATTGCAGGGCCATTTATTACACCTCCATTTATTACACACCAATTTCCTACACGTCCGTTTATTACACATCCACTTATTACGCATCCATATATTACACGCCTATTTATTGCACGTCAATTAATTGCACGTCGATATCCTACACGTCCGTTTATTACACGTCCACTTATTACGCATCCATTTATTGCACGTCCATTTATTGCAATTCCAATTATTGCACGTCCATCTATTTCACGTCCATTCATTACACGATCATTTATTACACGGCCTTTTACTGGAAGTCCATTTATTCCAGGTCCATTTATTACACAACCATTTATTACACGTCTATTTATTGCACGTCCATTTATTTCAGGTCAATTTATTACACGTCCGTATATCACACGTTCATTTATTACACGTCCATTGATTACACGTCCATATATTGCAGGCCCATTTGTTATACGTCCATTTATTACACGTCCATTTATTACACGTCCATATATTGCACGTCCATTTATTACACGCTCATTTATAACATATCAATTCATTGCACGCAGGTCCATATATTGCATGTCCATTTATTTCACGTCCATTTATTACACGTCCATTTACTACAAGTCCATTTACTACACGTCCATTTACTGCACTTCCATTTGTTATAGGTCCATTTATTGCATGTCCGTTTATTACACATCCGTTTATTACACGTTTATTTATTGCAAGTCCATTTATTACACATCCCTTTTATTACACGTCCATTAATTTACGTTTATCTTTCATATTTTTACCTTTTATATGTTTATTTGTTACATGTTTATTTACTATAAATTCATGTATTATATATTCACTTATTATATATTTTTCTTTTTAAATGTTTATTTTTCATATATTTATTTATTATATATTCGGTTATATATATATTTTTTCAATATCTATTTTTCATATATTTATTTATCATATAAATATATTTTATATTTGTTTGATATATGTTTAATCATATATTTATTTTGTCCTTTATTTATTCATCATATATCATTTATTATATATCATTCGTTATATATTATTTATCATACATCAATAATTATATATCTATTTATATATATTTATTTTTTGTATATTTATTATATATTTATTTATTATACGTCCATTTAATGCGCGTCCATTTATTGCACGTCCATTCATTGCACGTCCATTCATTGCACGTCCATATCCTACACGTCCTTTTATTACACATCCGTTTATTGCACATTAGACGTCCGTTTATTACACGTCCGTTTATCACACTTCCGTTTATTAAACGTCCATTTATTACATTTCCACTTATGACGCGTCCATTTATTACACTTCCATTTATTACACCTCCATATATTGCACGTAATTTTATTGCACGTCCATTGATTGCACGTCCATTTATTTCACGTCCATTTACTGCACTTCCAATCAATGCATTTCCATTTATTACACGTCCATTTATTACACGTCCATTTATTACACGTCCACTTATTACACGTTATAATTATTATCATTCATTATTTATATATATATATATATATATATATATATATATATATATATATATATATATATATATATATATCTATATATATATATATATATATATATATATATATATATAAATATATATGTATATATATATATATAAGTATATATATATATATATATATATATATATATTCATATATATATATATATATTCATATATATATATATATATATATATACATATATATATATATATATATGAATATATATATATATGTGTATATATATATATATATATATATATATATATATATATATATATATATATATATATATACATATATATATGTATATAAAATAGACCATATACATATATATATATATATATATATATATATATATATATATATATATATATATATATATATATATATATATATATATATATATATGATATATATGATTTATTATAGATTATTTATTAGGGATGATTTATTATAAATCATTTATTATAGATAATATTTTCTATATCATTTTCTATATATTTTCTATATAGTTAATTTAGTATAGACGATATATTACATATAATTTGTTATAGACCATTTATAATATATCATTTATAATAAATCAATTATTATATATCATCATGTGTTATATATCATATATATATATATATATATATATATATATATATAATTTTTCATGTATCTTTTATAATATATTATTCATCATATATAAATTATTATATGATTTATATTATTTATGATATATCATTTGTTATATAACATTCATTATTTATCAATCATTTATTGATTACTATTATTCATATCATTTATTATAATTCATTCATTATAGATCAATTAGTATAAAATACCTATTATAGAATATTTTTTATATCTCATCTACTATATATAATTTACTATAGATCATTTCCTATAGATCATTTACTATAGATCATTTGTCATTTACTATAGATCATATATCATAGATCAGTTGCAATAGAATTTAATATTTATAGTTTGCTCTATATTGTTTACTATATTTCATTAACTATTTATGATTTATCATATGTCATTTACTATATATCATTTAATATATGTTATACATCATATATTGTATATATTCATATATCAAATTGTTTATTATAAATTATTTATTATAAATCGTGTATTGTATATCATTATATATGATTTATCATATACAATTATTATATATCATATATTCGTTTTTTAATATTATGAATTACATATTTAATACGTAATTTTTAATATTAATTATTTAGTATTTATTATGTAATATTTATTATGAAACAATCATTATAGATAATCTATCATAGATGATTTATTATCAGTTATTATAGATCATTGATTATAGATCATTTGCTATAGATCATTTATTATAGATCAATTATAATAGGTCATTTATTGTAGATCATTTGTTATAAACATTTATTATAGATCATTCACTATAAATAGTATACTATAGACATTTATTACATTTATACATTCATTATGTATCATTTATTATATATCATTTATTGTATATCATATGTTAGATAGATTTTTTTTATTTTTTATTATCTACCATATATCTATTCCATATTATTTATTATATAGATATAGAATATGTATTATAGATTATTTATTATTTATTAATGAGTAACTAGTATAGATTATTTATCATAGATTATCTGCTGTAGATTATTCATACTTATTGTATATTATAGATTATTTTTACTTGTTATATATAATATGTTATTAATTATAGATTGTTTATTATCGATTATTTATTATAAATATTATGTTATAGATCATTTATCATACATGATTAATTATAAATTATTCATCCTGATTTATTTATAATAAACTATATATCATATGTTGTTATAGATTATTTTTTGTGGAGCATTTATCATAGAATCATTATATATCATTTATTGTAATCTGTTTATTATAGATATTTAATCATACATAGTTTATCATATATTATCTATTATAGATCATTCTTTATATATGATTTATTGTATATCATTTATTATAGATCATTTATCATAGATCCTTCATTATAGATCCTTTATTAGAAATTATTTATTATAGATAACTTATTATGAATAATTTATATGAGATATGAGATTTATTATAGATTATCTATTATATGAGATTTATTATAGATTATCTATTAAAGGTAATCTATTGAATATCAATTATTATTGATCGTTTATTATATCATAGATTATTTGATATAGATCTTTTATTGTAGATAATTTATCATGTGTTATTTATTAAAGATCATGTATTATAGATTTTTATTATAAATGATATGATTATTTATTATAGAGTATTTATTATTAGATGTCATTTATCATATATAATTTATTATATATAAGATATATATAATTCATTGTATATCATTTATTATATATATTATCATATATCATTTATTTTGTATTACTTATTGTATATCATTTAATATACATTTATTTATTATATAGTCATTGTATATATATTATATGAACATAGATCAGAGCGACAAATGTAGTAGAAAGGTTTGAATGAGACTGAATAACTGAATAACATAATAACATAATAAATAATAGATTAACTATAATAAATAATCTATAATGAATAATCCATAATAAGTAATCTATGATAAATGAGCTATAATACATGATCTTTAATAAATTATCTATAATAATTGATATTCAATAAATGATCTACAATAAATGATCTACATGAAATGATCTATAATAAATGATCAATAATAAACGATCTATGATAATTGATATTCAATAAATGATCTATAATGAATAATATATAATAAACATTATATAATATATATTCAAAAATAAATAATAAGTAACCTATGATAAATTATATATAATAACTAATATAACATAAATACTCTATAATAGATATTCTATGATCTATAATGAATAATATATATATATGAACTATAATTAATGATACATAAATAATAAATTGTAGTAAATGACCTATAATATATATACTTTAATGAGTATTTTTTTAAATAATTTGTGGTAAATAATCTATAAAAGTTACTATATAATAAATACTCTATAGTAAATAATCTATAATAAATAATCTA
>NW_028234442.1:26508334-26510834 GCF_977035675.1 Penaeus japonicus
TTTACTGCACTTACAATTATTGCAGGTCCAATTATTACACGTCCATTTATTACACGTCCATTTATTGCACGTCCATTTATTACATGTCCATTTATTGCACATCCATTTATTACACCTCCATTTATTACACGTCCATTTACTGCACTTACAATTATTGCCGGTTCATTTATTATGAAATGAATAAATGATATATCATATTATAAATATACAACAATTAAATATATGATAAATAAATATATAATTATTGATGTATAATAAATGACATATAAATGATATATAATAAATAAATAAATGACAAATAAATAAATGATTCAACATAGACCTGCAATGATTGGATGTGCAGTAAATGGACGTGTAATAAATGTACCTGCAATAAAGGACGTGTAAAAAATGGACGTTGTAATAAATGGAAGAGTTAAATGGACCTGCAATAATTGGAAGATGCAATAAATGGACCTGCATAAAATGGCGTGTAAGAGTGGAGTGTAATAAATTAGACCTGCAATGATTGGATGTGCAGTAAATGGAGTGTATGAAGTTAAAATGGACCTGCAATAAATAGACGTGCAGGAAAAGGACGTGCATAAAATTGACACGTAACACGTGGACATGTAATAAATGGACATGTTATAAATGGACGCGTAATAAGTGGACGTGTAATAAATAGACGTGTAATAAGTGGACATGCAATAAATAGACATGCAATAAATGGGCATGTAATAAATGGACATGTTATAAATAGTCCTGTAATAAATGGACCTGCAAAAATTGGATGTACAGTAAATGGACGTGTAATGAATGGACCTGCAATAAAGGGACGTGTAGTAAAAGAGCGTGCAATATAAGGACGTAGAATAAATGGACGTGTAATAAATAGACGTTTAATAAATGGACCTGCTAATGCAATATATGGACGTGTAATAAATGGACGTGTAATAAACAAAAATGCAATAAATGGATGTGCAATAAATGGACCTACAATAAATGGATGTACAATAACAAGACATGAAATATATGGACGTGTAATAAATGGGCGTGTAATAATTGGACCTGCAATAAATGGAAGTGCAGTAAAAGGATGTGCAATATATGTACGTGTAATAATCGGACGTGTAATAAACGGATGTGTAATAAATGGACCTGCAATAAATGGACATGCAATAAATGGACATGTGATAAATGGACGTGTAATGAATGGGCGTGTAATAAATGGACGTGTTATAAATGGATGTGTAATAAATGGAACTCCAATAAATGGACATGTAATGAATGGACGCGGAATAAGTGAACGTATAATAAATGGACGTGCAATAAAAGGGCGTGTAATAAATGGACGTGTTATGAATGGAACTCCAATAATTGGATGTGCAGTAAATGGACATGTAATAAATGGACGCGTAATAAGCGGACGTGTAATAAATGGACGTGTAGGAAATGGACGTGCAATTAATGGACATGCAATAAAAAGACGTATAATAGATGGACGCGTAATAAGTGGACGTGCAATATATGGACGTGTAATAAATGGACGTGTATTAAACGGACGCGTGATAAGTGGACGTTTAATAAACGGACGTGTAATAAATGAAAATGCAATAATTGGAAGTGCAATGAATGGACGTGAAATAAATGGACGTGCAATAAATGGATGCGCAATAAAAGGACGTGCAATATATACGTGTAATAAATGGACGTGTAATAAATGGAATTGTGATAAACGGACGTGTGATAAACGGACGTGTAATAAACGAATGTGTAATAAACAGACGAGCAATAAACGGACGTATAATTAAAGGACGTGTAATAAACGGACGTGCAATAAATCGACTTGCAATAAATGGATGTGCATTAAATGGATGTGTAATAAATGGACGTGTAATAAATGGACGTGCAGTAAAAGGACGTGCAATATCTGGACGTGTATAAATGGACGTGTAATAAATGGACGTGTAATAAATGTACCTGCAACAAATGGACGTGTAGTAAAAGGATATAAATAGATTTACAATAAATGGATGCGTAATAAGTGAACGTATAATAAATGGAGGTGTAATAAACGGATGTGGAGGAAATGGACGTGCAATTAATGGACGTGTAATAAATGGACGCGTAATAAGTTGACGTGTAATGAATGGACCTGCGATAATTGGATGTATGGTTAATGGACATGTAATAAATGGACCTGCAATAAATGGAAGTGCAGTAAAAGGACGTGCAATAATTGGACAAGTAATAAGTGGACGTGTAATAAATAGACGTCTAATAACGGACGTGTAGGATATGGACGTGCAATTAATGGACGTACAATAAATAGTCGTGTTATAATTGGACGCGTAATAAATGGACGTGTAATAAACGGCCGTGTAATAAACGGACTAGTAGGAAATGGACCTGCAATAAATGGACATGTAATAAATGGGCGTGTAATAAATGGACGTGTAATAAATGGACCTGCAATAATTGGACATGCAATATATGGACGTGTAATAAATGGACGTGT
>NW_028234442.1:26515834-26520834 GCF_977035675.1 Penaeus japonicus
CAGTTACACTTACTCGATAATTAAATGATATAGATTGATATTGATGTCCAAAATATAGTCTTTATTAATCAAGTATCATACATATTTATTATTGAATCATTGACTATATAGAAATTATCATACTGGATTATTTACAAACAAATTCATCTATCTTTAAAATAAAATACCTACGTAAGGAAGATTATATATATCTATTTATCATAAATCAGTCCACAGCATTATCACATATTCATCATTATATCTAGATAATATATTATATTGTACTTATTATAGATTTATAGATTATTTATGCGATATAGTAATTATCATAGATTATTTATAAAGGTCACTTATAATTTATTTTAGATTAAGGGGGGAGGTATTTATTATGATATTTATCATAGATATTTATCTATATTTCATTTATTATAGATCATTATTGTAGATCATTGATAGATCTATTCACAATAGATTATTCCATCACAGATTATTTATTATAAGTTAATTACTATTGATTATATTTTATATATTATTTGTTATAGATTATTGATTATAGATGTTATATTTATTATCAATTGTAGATTATTTATTATATATCATCTAATATAGAGTATTTATAAAATGGAATTATTACAGATTATTTACCAAAAAACGTTTATAAAGAAATTACTTATTAAAGATGATATATTATAGATTATTTAGTACAAATCATTATTTATGTATCATAAATAATGATTTTTATGTATTATGTATTATTCATTATAGATTATAGAATATTTATTATAGAGTATTTATGTTATAGCAATTATTATAGATTATCTTTCATAGGTTACTTATAATTTTTTTAGAATATTTATTATATAATATTCATTATATATTATTCACTGTATATATTATTCATTTATTGAATATCAATTATTATAGATCATTTATTATAGGTCATTTGTTATATATTATTTATTATAGATCATTTAATGTAAATCATATATTGTAGATCATTTATTATATATCATTTATTATAGATAATTTATTATAAAATATTTATTATGGATTATTTATTTTTTATTATGTTTAGATATTCAGTCTCATTCATACCTTTCTACTATATTTGTCGCAATGATCTCTGTTCGTATAATAAATATACAATGAATATATAATAAATAGAGATATGATAAATGATGTATATTACATGATATCATTTATTACAAGCAATACATGATAAATGATATATGATAATATATATAATAAATGATATACAATAAATGATATATATTTTATATATGATAAATTATATATAATAAATGACCAATAATAAATAATTTATAATAAATAATCTATACTATATGATCTATAATACATGATCTCTAATAAATGACATATGATAAATAATCTACAATAAAAGATCTATAGTAAATTATCTATGATATAATAAACGATCAATAATAATTGATATTCAATAAGTTACCTATAATAGATAATTTATAATAAGTATCATATAATATAGAATCTAAAATAAATGATAAGTGACCTTTGGTAAATAATCTATAATAAATAATCTATAATATATAATAAATGATATATATAATATATAATCAAATATAATGATACATAAATAATGATCTGTAATATATAATAAATGATATATATAATATATAATCAAATATAATGATACATAAATAATGATCTGTAATATATAATAAATGATATATATAATATATAATCAAATATAATGATACATAAATAATGATTTATAAGAAATTATATATAATCTTTAAAATATATTTTTTTATGAATAATTTGTGGTAAATAATCTATAATAATTACTACATAATAAATAATTTATAATAATCTACAATCAATAATCTATATGACATCTGTAACTAACAATCAATAATGAATAATCTATAATATATAGACAATAATAATTAATTTATAATAAATAATCTGTGATAAAAATCTCTTGTAAATTATCTACAATAATGATCTATACTGAATATCTATAATAAATTATTTATAATAAATAAGCTATTATAAATAATTTTTGACAAATAATCTATAATATATTATATAATATAAATATATAATTATATAAAATAAAAGTACTATGAGAGAAATGATATATAATAAACAATCTGTAGTGAATAAT
This sequence comes from Penaeus japonicus, assembly GCF_977035675.1. Lineage (NCBI taxonomy): Eukaryota > Metazoa > Arthropoda > Malacostraca > Decapoda > Penaeidae > Penaeus > Penaeus japonicus. The sequence goes on from NW_028234442.1 coordinate 26,517,960, forward strand.
CTATGAAAAAATTCTCAATGATAAATAAAATATAATGAATAATATTTAATAAATAATATGTATCAAATAATCTGCACTAATATTCAATATACAATTAGTAATATATAATAAATGATATTGATAAATGATATACAATAGATAATATTTCATAAATGATATACAATAAATATTAAATAGTAAAAGATATATAATAAAGGATATATGATAAATAATGTATGATAAATTATCTATGCTAAATGATGCATAAAAAATCTATAACAAATAATTTATAACAAATTATTTATAATAAAGGATTTATAATAAATGATCTATAACGATTAAACTACAATAACTGATCTATAAGAAATGAGATATAAGAAATGATCTATAATAAAATATCAATAATAAATTATCTATAGTATATGATCTTTAAGAATCAATTTATAATATTTAATTTATAATCTATAATAAATAATCTATAATAAATAATCTTTCATAAATAACCTATAATAAATAATCTATACTTAATCATCTATTGTATATGATCGATAATAAATGATCTATAATATTTAATTGTGAATATTCTATGATAAATAATCAATAATAAAAACTCTATAAAATGATTTATTATATATCATTTATTATAGACCATTTGTCATAGATTATACATTATAGATCAATTATTTTAGATCATTTATCATAGATCATTCATTATAGATCATTTATTTTAAATTATTTGTGATAGATCATTATTTATGAATAATTTATAGATTTTTTATCATAGATAATTTATTATAGAACATTTATTATAGATCAATATTAGCAAAGTCTCTCTCCAATTATCCATAGATCATGGTTCTTTAAATCGTCATTATATAATACAAAATTTTATTATATATAAATAATTTTTATTATCTGATCGTTTTATTCATATAAAATTCAACTTATTAAATACTCCATATATCCATTTATTATATATCCATTTTTATTATTATATTATATTTTTCCTATATATCATTTTAATTACAAATGTAATATTTTTTATCATATATGATTTATTATATATCATTTATTACATATCATTTAATCATATATGTATCTTCGGTTTTTTGTATATAACTTTATCTTATATAATTTATTTATTCATTTTATTACATAATGGATTAGATGTTTTTATATTCAGGTGTTAACATATATTAACTATTACATGTTTTTAAATATGTATTTACAAAAACATTTCATTTATTATTACAGACTTATTATAGATCATTGTAGATAGAATAACCTTTATCATAGTCCTTAAAATATTTTTTATTTATAGGTTAGTTATTAAAAGGTAATTTTAGAAAGATTATTTACCAAATATATTGAATTAAAAAAGAATTATTTCTAATAAATTACGAATTTTTACCAGAAGGTTTATTATTTTTATTTTCTATAGTTATTATAAAGACTTTCCCATTAATCGATTATCGGATCAGTTTACAATAAGGATAATCAAGAATGAGTATTCATGTTATTCATAGATTATTTATCAAAAATTGACTCTATCTATTCTAAATTATTTATTATAAATTATATATGAAATGATTATAGAATAGATTTTTAAAGATCATTTAATCATAAATGAATGTATATAGTTCATTGTGACCAAATTGGATAGAAAATGGTATAAATGAGAACTGCGGAGAAATTAGCAATCTCTTGTTTTAGTGAAACTATTCAGGTCTCATTAGATCACCTACTTTGGTTATCCAGTGATAACAATATAGAGTAATTTTATTATTGACATATTATTTATTATAGAATCGCATTTTTCTTATATCATCATTGCGGTGTAATATTATCATTAATTATAGTTTAGCATCGAATAGTAGATCATTTTATTATAATCCTTTAAATTGGATTTATTATTTATATAGAAATTATTTCATATGCATCATTAGGAGGAAAACAGGGTAATTGGGTACCATACCATTATATATCTTATCACATGCGGGGGTCTTACTTAGGCTTCAAGGGGTAATGTGTCGGGGATTTATTCATCAATTTATTATAGTAGGTTATTATGTGATATACACTCTTATCAAATAGTCATTTAGTTAGTATTTATTTATCATGTATTGAATATTATGTGTAGAATTATTGAATAAAGTCTCTTTTTCTACATATTATTTATCATGAACTTATTTAGTACATGGGAGAATTTTTTTTTTCATATATTATTATACTACTGATTATTTATTATATAGACTATTTTCTTACAGTATTTTTATTGGGGTCATTTTATTATATTATGGTTTATAATCATGGGATGATATCGGTAAGAAAATTATGTTGTGGTAGAAGGGGGGTTATTTATTATAGATTGGTATATATCAATATGAGTTTATTAGTAGATAATCTATCATATGATCGATATTAGTAGATCAGTTTACTATAGATTTTTATCACAGAGGTTATTGATTATGAAATTGGATCATTATAGTGTCTATGTAGTTATAGAATTATTCTATTTATTGAATGAGAAAATTACAGATGGCATATTGAGTTATTAATTGTAGAATCATTATAAAATTTATTTATTATATAGTAATTATTTTAAAATAAATCCTATTAAAGAATATGAATGAATTAATAAAAAACGATTATTTTATGAATCTAATAGGCATTCTAATTATAGAGTGTTTATGCTCATAGTAAATTGATCAAGGAGATACATCAAAGGTCACCTAATTATTTATTTCAGAATATATATCATTATGATATTAGTAGTTATAATTATCAATCATAGGTAATATTTATGAAAAGGTCAATTATATATTGTTCGGTTGATATCATGAGTATCACAAATTACACAGATTATTGTGATTTTAGATCATGTTATTGTTATAGT
>NW_028234442.1:26528334-26533334 GCF_977035675.1 Penaeus japonicus
GTAATATTTATTATGAAACAATCATTATAGATAATCTATCATAGATGATTTATTATCAGTTATTATAGATCATTGATTATAGATCATTTGTTATAGATCATTTATTATAGATCAATTATAATAGGTCATTTATTGTAGATTATTTGTTATAAACATTTATTATAGATCATTCACTATAGAAAGTATACTATAGACATTTATCACATTTATACATTCATTATGTATCATTTATTATATATCATTTATTGTATATCATATGTTAGATAGAATTTTTTTTTTATATTATCTACCATATATCTATTCCATATTATTTATTATATAGATATAGAATATGTATTATAGATTATTTATTATTTATTAATGAGTAACTAGTATAGATTATTTATCATAGATTATCTGCTGTAGATTATTCATACTTATTGTATATTATAGATTATTTTTACTTGTTATATATAATATGTTATTAATTATAGATTGTTTATTATCGATTATTTATTATAAATATTATGTTATAGATCATTTATCATACATGATTAATTATAAATTATTCATCATGATTTATTTATAATAAACTATATATCATATGTTGTTATAGATTATTTTTTGTGGAGCATTTATCATAGAATCATTATATATCATTTATTGTAATCTGTTTATTATAGATATTTAATCATACATAGTTTATCATATATTATCTATTATAGATCATTCTTTATATATGATTTATTGTATATCATTTATTATAGATCATTTATCATAGATCCTTCATTATAGATCATTTATTAGAAATTATTTATTATAGATAACTTATTATAAATAATTTATATGAGATATGAGATTTATTATAGATTATCTATTATATGAGATTTATTATAGATTATCTATTAAAGGTAATCTATTGAATATCAATTATTATTGATCGTTTATTATATCATAGATTATTTGATATAGATCTTTTATTGTAGATAATTTATCATGTGTTATTTATTAAAGATCATGTATTATAGATTTTTATTATAAATGATATGATTATTTATTATAGAGTATTTATTATTAGATGTAATTTATTATATATAAGATATATATAATTCATTGTATATCATTTATTATATATATTATCATATATCATTTATTTTGTATTACTTATTGTATATCATTTAATATACATTTATTTATTATATATTCATTGTATATTTATTATATGAACATAGATCAGAGCGACAAATGTAGTAGAAAGGTTTGAATGAGACTGAATAACTGAATAACATAATAACATAATAAATAATAGATTAACTATAATAAATAATCTATAATGAATAATCCATAATAAGTAATCTATGATAAATGAGCTATAATACATGATCTTTAATAAATTATCTATAATAATTGATATTCAATAAATGATCTACATGAAATGATCTATAATAAATGATCAATTATAAACGATCTATGATAATTGATATTCAATAAATGATCTATAATGAATAATATATAATAAACATTATATAATATATATTCAAAAATAAATAATAAGTAACCTATGATAAATTATATATAATAATTAATAAAACATAAATACTCTATAATAGATATTCTATGATCTATAATGAATAATATATATATATATATATATGAACTATAATTAATGATACATAAATAATGAATTGTAGTAAATGACCTGTAATATATATACTTTAATGAGTATTTTTTTTATAAATAATTTGTGGTAAATAATCTATAAAAGTTACTATATAATAAATACTCTATAGTAAATAATCTATAATAAATAATCTATAATATATAATTAATAGTAATTAATTTATAATAAATAATCAGTGATGAATAATCTGTTGTGAATGATCTACAATCAATGATCTACAATAATGATCTATAATAAATGATCTATAATAAACAATCTATAATAAATAAGTAATAAATAAACTTGATAAATAATCTATGATAATTACTGCAGCATAAATAATCTATAATCTATAATGAATGATATATAATATGTGATCTAATATAATGATAAATAAATATTGATTTATGATAAATTATCTATCTATAAATCATTTATTGCACGTCCGGTTATTACACGTGCGGTTATTGCACGTCCGTTTATTACATGTCCGTTTATTACACGTCCGTTAATTATGTTTATTCATTACACGTTTGTTGATTCTAAATTTGTTTATTATATATTTACTTATGTATTTATCATTTTAGATATTTATTTATCGTTTATTTTTATATATATATTCATTTTTTTTATATTCCGTTATATATATTTCTTTTTCAGTATTGATATTTTATTTGTTCATATTATATATTCATTTGATATATCTTTCATCATTTATTGATCATTTATTTACTTATATATCATTTATCATATATTTATTTGTTGTATATTTATTGTATATTTATTTATTATACGTCCATTTAATGCACGTCCACTTATTGCACGTCCATTTATTACACGTCCATTTCCTACACATTAGTTTATTACACGTCTGTTTATTATACGTCCGTTTATTACACGTCTGTTTATTACACATCCGTTTATTACACATCCGTTTATTACACGTCCGTTTATTACACGTACGTTTATTACACGTACGTTTATTACACGTACGTTTATTACACGTCCATATATTGCACGGCCATTTCTTACACGTCTGTTTATTACACGTCTAATCAGTATTCGTTTTTATATGTTTATCTTTTATATGTTTTTATTACATGTTTATCTATTACGTATTCAGCTATCACACTGACTTACATATATAATTCTTTGATATATATTTTTCGTATATTTATTGATTATGTATTCACTTATTACATATATATTTTTTGATTATTCCTTTTTTATATATTTATTTATTATATATTTATCTATTTGTTTAACATGCATTTATCATTTATTTATCATATATTTAATTACTATATATCTATTTATATATTTATATTCATTTAATATACTATCAGTCATTTATATAATTTATTTCATATTATATAGTGTGTATTACTTAATAGGTATTATTTTTTTACACATTATTTATTAAGCATTATTCATTTGGCAATATTTATTTAAAATTATCTATTAGGCCTTATATATGACACATTATTTACTATACGTTATTTATTACGCATTATTTATTATGCATTATTTATTACACATTATCTATTATGCATTATTTATTATACATTATTGCATATCATTTATTACACATATATTATGCATTATTTAGTATGCGCTAGTCTTAATGCATTATTTGTTACTCATTATTTATTATGCATTATTTATTACGCATTATTATTTATTACACGTCCATATATTACACGTCCATTTATTACACATCCATCTATTACACGTCAGTTTATTACACGTCCATTTATTACACGCCCATTTATTGCACGGCCATTTCCTACACGTCCGTTCATTACACGTCCGTTTATTACACGTCCAATTATTACGCGTCCATTCATTACACGTAAATTTATTACACGTCCACTTATTACGCGTCTATTTATTGCACGTCTTTTTACTGCGCGTCCATTTTTTGCAGGTCCATCTATTACACGTCCATATATTGCACGTCCTTTTATTGCAAGTCCATTTATTACACGTCCATTTATAACACGTCCGTTTATTACACGCCCATTTATTGCAGATCCATTTATTGCAGGTCCATTTATTACACGCCCATTTATTGCAGATCCATTTATTGCAGGTCCATTTATTACACTTCCAATTATTGCATGTCCATTTATTACACGTCCATTTATTACACGTTCATTTACCACACGTTCATTTACTGCATTTTCATTTATTGTAGATCCATTTATTGCACATCCATTTATTGCATGTCCGTTCATTACACGTCCGTTTATTACACGTCCGTTTATTAAACTTCCATTTATTGCACGTCCATTTATTGCTCTTCCAATTATTGCATGTCTATTTATTACACGTCAATTTATTACATGTCCCTTTATTACACGTCCCTTTATTACACGACCCTTTATTACACGTCCATTTACTGCACTTCCATTTATTATAGGTCCATTTATTGCACATCTATTTATTGCATGTCCGTTTATTACACGTCCGTTTATAACGCGTCTATTTATTGCAAGTCCATTTATTACACATTCATTTTATTACACGTTTATTAATATACGTTTATCTTTTATATGTTTATCTTTTAAATATTAATTTATTACATGCTTATTTACTATAAAGTCATTTATTATATATTCACTTATTATATATTTTTCTTTTTAAATGTTTATTTTTCATTGATTTATTAATTATATATTCAGTTATATATATGCATATATATATATATATATATATATATATATATATATATATATATATATATATATATATATATTATATATATATATATATATATATATATATATATATATATATATATATATATATATATATATATATATATATAATATATATATATATATATATATATATATATATATATATATATATAATATATATATATATATATATATATATACATACATATATATATATATATATATATATATATATATATATATATATATATATATATATATATATATATATATATAACATTAATTATCATAGATTATTTATCATATATCACTTATTATATATCATTTGTTATATCATTTATTGCATATTATTTATTATAATTCATTCATTATAGATCCATTATTATAAATCACTTATAGATTATTTCTTATATTTCATATACTATAGATGATTTAATATAGATCATTTGATTTAGATCATTTATAAAAAAAATACCTATTAAAGATTATAGATGATTTATTAAAAATCACTATTTATGTATCATTATATTAGATGATATATTATGCTATAGTAATTATCATAAATTATTTATCAAAGGTCACTTATTATTTATTTTAGATTATATGTTATACTTCAATAATTATTATATATCTTATGATATTTATTATAGATCATCTAT
>NW_028234442.1:26543334-26558334 GCF_977035675.1 Penaeus japonicus
ATTTGTTGTAGGATTTTTATATATCATTTAGCATGAATAATTTACCATACATTATTTATTATATATCATCTATTATATATCTTTTACTATATAATAATTATTGTATATCATCTATTACATATTATTTATTGTATATCATTTATCAAATATCATTTATTATATATTATTTATTTTCTATTGAATATTAGTGTAGATTCTTTAATATATATTATTCATTACATACTTTTATTTTACTATATTATTCGGAATCTTTTTTTTATAGATTATTTACTACAGATTATTTGTTATATATCATTTCTCTTATAGTATTTTCTATTTCATTTTGTCATATATTAATATTATATAATATATCATAGATTATTTGTCATGAGCTATTTATCATAGATTATTTATCATAGATGATTTATTATAGATAATTTATTATAGATCATTATTGTAGATTTTTCATCACAGATTATTTATTATAAATCAATGAATGACAGATGTCATATAGATTATCAATTGTTGATAATTATAAATTATTTATTAAAAAGTAATTATTATAGATTATTTACCACACATTATTTATATATATTAATATATTATTAATATATTATATATCATTTATCATATATTATAGATTATTTATTATAGAGTGCTTATGCTATAGTGATCATCATAGATTATTTATAAAAAAGTCACTTATTATCTATTTTAGATTATATATTATATAGGTAATTTATTGAATATCAATTATTATTGATAGTTAATTATATCTAAGAGTATTTATTATAGATCTTTAATTGTCGATAATTTCTCATATATCATTTATTAAAGATCATGTATTATATATATATTTTTTTATAAATGATATGATTATATATTAGAGATTATTTATTATAGGTCATTTATTATATATAATTTATTATATATAAAATATATATTATTCATTGTATATCATTTATTAAATATATTATTATATATCATTTATTTTGTATTACTTGTTATATATCATTTAATATACATCTATTTGTTATATATTCATTGTATATTTATTATATGAACAGAGATCATAGCGACACATGTAGTAGAAAGGTATGATTGAGACTCAGTATCTAAACATAATAAATAATTAATGATCTATGATAAATAATCTATAATAAATAATCCATAATACGTAATCTATGATAAATGATCTACAATAAATGATCTACATTAGATGATCTATAATAGATTATTTATAATAAATGATCTATAATAAATCATCTATAATAATTGATATTCAATAAATGATCTATAATGAATAATATGTAATAAATATTATATAATATATAATCAAAAATAAATGATAAGTAACCTACTATAAATAATCTATAATATTTACTATAACATAGATATTCTATAATCTATAATGAATAATACATAAATGAGCTATAATTAATGATACATAAATGATGATTTGTATTAAATAATCTATAATATATAATCTTGAATAAGTATTTTTTTATAAATAATTTGTGGTAAATAATCTATGATAATTACTCTGTAATAAATACTCTAAAATAAATAATCTATAATGAATAACTTATAATCAATAGTAATTAATTTATAATAAATAATCAGTGATGAATAATCTATTGTGAATGATCTACAATCAATGATCTACAATAATGATCTATAATAAATGATCTATAATAAATAATCTATAATAAAGATCATATAATATATAATCTAAAATAAATAATAAGTGAACATGATAAATAATCTATGATAATTACTGTAGCATAAATAATCTATAATCTATAATGAATGATATACAATATATGATCTAATATAATGATAAATAGATAACTATAACATATGATAAATAATTTATGATAAATAATCTACAATTAATAATCTATATGACATCAATATCAATATCAATCTATATAATTTATCATAGATAATTTATTTTAGATCATTAATTATAGATTATCTATTATACATGATTTATAGTAGATCATTTATTATATATCATTTATTAAAGATCATGTATTATAGATAATTCATTATTATAGATTATCTATTATAGATTATATATTATAATTCATAACTTATGCCATTTATAATATGTCATTTATTATATATCATTTGCTATATATTTATTATGTATAATTTAGTATATATATTGTTCATCATATAACATATATAAATTAGTATATATATTTACTCTATATAATTTATTATATATAATTTATTACATATAGTTTATTATATATAATTCATTATATATAATTTATTATAGATCAATATATATAATTTATTATATATGATTTAATATATAAAATCTATTATATACAATTTATCATATATAATTCATTATATATAATTTATTATATATAATCTATTATATATAATTTATTATCTATAATCTATTATACATAATTTACTATATATCATATATTATATATCATTTAATATACATAATTTATTGTATATTCATTTATCATATATTTATTTATTGTATATGTTTATTTATTACACATCCTTTTATTATACACTCATATGTTACACGTTCATGCATAACACATCCATGTATTACACGTCCAATTATTACATGTTTATTTATTACACATTTATTTATTACACGTCCATTTAGCACATGTTCCATAATTACGAGTACGTTTATTACACATCCTTTTATTAAACGTCTATTTATTACACGTCCATTTATTACATGTTCATTTATTACACATCAGTTTATTAAACGTCCGTTTATTACACGTCCGATTATTGCACGTCCGTTTATTACACGTCCGTTTATTACACGTCCATTTATTGCACGTCCATCTATTGCACGTCTATTAATAGAATGTCCATTCATTTCACTTCCATTTATAGTATTTCCATTTATTACACGTCCATTTAGTGCACGTCCATTTATTGCACTTCCTTTTATTGCACGTCCGGTTATTGCACGTCCGTTTATTACATGTCCTTTTATTAGACATCCATTTATTACACGTCCCTTTATTACACGTCCGTTTATTATGTTTATTTTATTATTATAAATTCGTTTATCATATATTTACTTATGTATTTATTTTTTTAGATATTTATTTATCATATACTCATTTATTTTTTATTCACTTTCTCTCTCTCTCTCTCTCTCTCTCTCTCTCTCTCTCTCTCTCTCTCTCTCTCTCTATATATATATATATATATATATATATATATATATATATATATATATATATATATATATATATATATATATATCTGTTTTAAATATATATTTTTCATATTCATTTATTATATATTCATTTACTCTATGTTTATTTAATATATACTTATTTATAATTTATTCATTTATCATTTATCTATTTATCATTTATTATCTATCATTTATTTATTTATCATTTAATTAATTCTCATTATTTTATTTATCATTTATTTATCTCTCATTTATTCATTTATTATATATCATTTATTATATATAATTTGTTTTTTATCTTCATTTATTATATATCTATTTACTATATATCTGTTTATTGTACATTCATTATATATATATATATATATATATATATATATATATATATATATATATATACATATATATATACATATATATGTATATATATATATATATATATATATATATATATATATATATATATATATATATATATATATATATATAGATGGATAGGTATAGATGAACATATATATTTGTATATACATACACACACACACACACACACACACACACACACACATATATATGTATATATATATATATATATATATATATATATAATATATATATATATATATATATATATTATATATAATATAATATATATATATATACATATATAGTATATACATATTTTATACATTCATTTATCATATTACATGTTCATTTATTATACTATATGTTCATTTATCATTTGTTCATTTATTATACGTCCATATATTACACGCCCACTTACTACACGTCCATTGATTACACGTCCATTATTTATTTATTATATATATATTATTTATCACATATAATTTATTATATATCTTTACTATATTGCATATTATTTATTATCACATATTTATTAAGTGCAATTTGTCAGATGTATTCATTATTTAGAATTCTTTATAGATTATTTTTTTACAGATTATGTATTACAGATTATTTCTTATATAGTTGTTTTTGAGTAATTGTTATATATATATATATATATATATATATATATATATATATATATATATATATATATATATATATATATTTATCTTAGATTATTAATTATACCTCTGTAATATATTATATATGATTTATTTCGAATTATTCATTACCAATTATATGTTACAGATTATTTGTTAAAGATTGTATATAATATACTGTAGATTATTTATCACAGACTATTTATTATAAATTATTTTTTATTGGTTATATATTATAGATTATTCATTATAGATTATTAATTCCAGATGTGATATAGATTATCAATTGTAGATTATTTATTATACATTATTTATTATACATTATTCATTATATCATATTATTCATGTATTTATTAGATTATTTATCACAAATTATTTATTAAAAATAACATATTAAAGATTATATATTAGAGATTTTTTACTATAAATCATCATTTATGTATAATTAATTATAGATCATATATAATGCAATGTATCATTAATATATCATTATCATTAATATAACATTAATAATCATATATTATAGATCATTATTATAGATTATAGATTATTTGATATAGAATATTCATGTTGTAGTTATTATTATACACTATTTATCATAAGTTACTTTTTATTAATTTTAGATTGTATATTATATAATATTTTACATTTATAGATCATTTGTTGAATATCAATTATTATAGATCGTTTATTATACATTATTTATTATAATTTATTTTGTATAGATCATTTATTATAGATAATTCAATGTAGATCATGTATTATAAATCATTTTTTGTAGATTATTGATTATAGATTATTTATCATAAGTAATTTATTTTAGGTCATTTATTATATATTTTTTTGTATATTATTTATCATTATAGATTATTTATCATAGGTAATTTATCATTGGTTTTATATTATATGCAATTTATTGTATATCATATGTTATATATATTATTTATTATATAGATTGTTATATAGATTGCTTATCATTATTATATATTATTTATTACATATCATTTAATATATTAAATGATATACATCATTTATTATATATCTATTTATCATATATTTAATGTACATTGATTTATTGTATCTTCATTTATTATACTTCCATGTATTATACGTCCATTTGTTACACGTCTTTTATTACACGCCCTTTTATTACACGTCCATTTATTGCACGTCCATTTACTGCATTTCCATTTATAGCACATCCATGTATTAGACGTCCGTTTATTACACGTCCGTTTATTATACGTTCATTTATTACACGTCAATTTATTACACGTTAATTTATTACACGTCCATTTGATGCATGTCCATTTATCACTCTTCCATATATTACACGTCGTTTTATCGCACGTCCATTTCTTGCACGTCCATTTATTACACGTCCATTTATTACACGTCCATTTATTACACATCCATATAATGCAGGTGCATTTATTGCAGGGTCATTTATTACACATCTGTTTATTGTAAGTCCATTTATTGCACGTCCATTTGTTGCACGTCCGTTTATCATATGTCCTTTTATTACACATCCGTTTATCATATGTCCGTTTATTACACGTCCATTTATTACACATCAATTTATTACACGTCCATTTATCATACGTTTTTTTTTTAATTATAATTTTTTATATGTTTATTTATTGCATGTTTATTTGTTATAAATTTATGTATTATACATTCATTTATTACAGATTTATCTTTTTAAATGTTTATTTTTCATATATTTATGTTATAAACATAATTATTTTCATTTATCTGATTTTTTTCTTATATGGTTATATCATATATATATATATGTCATTTGATATACATTTATCAATCATTTATTTATTTATCATTTTTTTATTTGTCATATACATTTCTTATATATCATTTGTTATATATAATTCATTATACATAATTCATGTTTTATCTATTTACTATATATTTATTTGTTGTATATTTATTATATATTCATTTATTATACGTTCATTCAATACAGGTCCATTCATTACACGTCTATTTATTGCACGTCCATTACCTACACGTACGTTTTTTACACGTCCTTTTATTACACGTCTGTTTATTGCACGTCCGTTTATTGCACGTCCGTTTATTACACGTCCGTTTATTACATGTACGTTTATTGCACGTCCGTTTATTGCACGTCCGTTTATTGCACGTCCGTTTATTGCACGTCCGTTTATTGCACGTCCGTTTATTACACGTCCGTTTATTACATGTACGTTTATTACATGTACGTTTATTGCACGTCCGTTTATTGCACGTCCGTTTATTACATGTACGTTTATTACATGTACGTTTATTGCACGTCCGTTTATTGCACGTCCGTTTATTACACGTCCGTTTATTACATGTACGTTTATTACATGTACGTTTATTGCACGTCCGTTTATTACACGTCCGTTTATTACATGTACGTTTATTACACGTCCGTTTATCACACTTCCGTTTATTACACGTCCGTTTATTACATTTCCACTTATGACGCGTCCATTTATTACACTTCCATTTATTACACATCCATATATTGCACGTAATTTTACTGCACGTCCAATTATTGCAGGTCCATTTATTACACGTCCATTTATTACACGTCCATTTATTGCACTTCCAATTATTGTATTTCCATTTATTGCACTTCCGATTATTGCATGTCCATTTATTACATGTCAATTTATTACACGTCAGTTTATTACACGTCTATTTAATACACGTCCATTTATTACACTTCCAATTATTGCAGGTCCATTTATTACACCTCCATTTATTACACGTCCATTTATTACACGTCCATTTATTACACGTCCATTTACTGCACTTCAATTTATTGTAGGTCCATTTATTGCACGTCCACTTATTACAGGTCCATTTATTACACGTCCATTTATTACACGTCCATTTATTACACGTCCATACATTGCACGTCCTTTTACTGCACGTCTATTTATTGCACGTCCATTTATTTCAAGTCCACTTATTACACGTCAATGTACTGCACTTTAATTTATCGTAGGACCATTTATTGCACATCCATTTATTACTCGTCCGTTTATTACACGTCTATTTATTACACGTCCATTTATTACACGTCAATACATTGCACGTCCTTTTCCTGCACGTCTATTTATTGCAGGTCCATTTATTACACGTCCGTTCACTACCAGTCCATTTATTACGAGTCCATATATTGCACGTCCTTTTACTGCACGTCCATTTATTACACGTCTATTTACTGCACATCCAATTATTGCAGATCTATTTAAATAATACGTCCATTAATAATACGTCCATTTATTACACGACTAATTATTGCAGGTTTATTACACGTCCTTTTAATAATAATAGAGTCCATATGTTGTACGTCCTTTTATTGCACGTCCATTTATTGCACTTCCAATTATTACATGTCCACTTATTAAACGTCTATTTATTACACGTCCATTTATTGCACTTCAATTTATTGTAGGTCCATTTATTGCACATCCATTTATTGCATGTCCGTTTATTACACGTCCATTTATTGCACGCCAATTTATTATACTTCAAATTATTTCACGTCCATTAATTGCATTTCCAATTATTGCATGTTCATCTATTACACGTCCATTTATTACACGTCCATCTATTACACGTCCATTTATTTCACGTCCATTTATCACTGCACTTCCATTTATTGCAAGTTCATTTATCGCATGTACAATTATTGCACGTCCATTAATTTACGTTTATCTTTCATATTTTTATCTTTTATGTGTTTATTTGTTACATTTTTATTTACTATAAATTCATGTATTATATATTCACTTATCATATATTTTTCTTTTTAAATGTTTATTTTTCATATATTTATTTATTATATATTCGGTTATATATATTTTTTTTCAATATTTGTTTTTTATATATTTATTTATCATATAAATATATTTTTTATTTGTTTGATATATGTTTAATCATATATTTATTTTGTCCTTTATTTATTCATCATATATCATTTATTATATATTATTCGTTATATATTATTTATTATACATTAATAATTATATATTTATTTATATATATTTACTTTTATTTATTATACGTCCATTTTTTATTATTGATTGTTTATTATAGATTATGTTATCATATACTATGTTTTGTATATAATTCATTATATATAATTTATTACATATCTATTACATATTATTTATTATATATCAATTAGATATTGTTTACTAAATTTTATATATTATTTATTATTCATTACATTTTATGTATGACATATTATTTTTTGAGTATTGTAGATGATTTATCATATTATCATAGTTTTTATTATAAGGTAGTTATTAAAGGGTGATTTTTTAAGATTATTTACCATATATTATTAATTATAGATTATCTCATATGAAATATATTTCATAGAATTTTTATTATTGATTGTTTATTATAGATTATTTATTTTTGAACATCTATTATAGATAATTTATTATCGATCATTTACTATAGATAATTGAATATAGATAATTTATTATAGAATATTTATCAAAGATTATTTATTATAGATTATCTATTATAGATTATATATGAAATATTATAAATTGATCCTTAAAGATAATTTTTCATAGATCATATATATAGATAATTTATTAATGATATTTTATTATAGATCATTTCGTATATCTCATTTCTAGTAGATCAGTTATTATAGTTTAATTATAAATCCTTTATTATAAGTAATTTGTTATAGATTATTTGTTATAGATTTTTTTATGCATCATTTAGCATGAATAATTTATCATACATTATTTATTATATATCTTTTATTATATATTATATATATTTATTATATATCTTTTATTATATCTATTATCTTTTATTATATTATTTATTATATATCTTTTATTATATATTATCATACATTATTTATTATATATCTTTTATTATATATTATATCTTTATATATATATAATATTTCATATATAATCTATAATAAATAATCTATAATAAATAATCTTTGATAAATATTCTATAATAAATTATCTATATTCAATTATCTATAGTAAATGATCGATAATAAATTATCTATAATAGATGTTCAATAATGAATAATCTATAGTAAACAATCAATAATAAAAATTATATGAAATATATTTCAGAAGAAATATTCCATAATTAATAATATATGGTAAATGATCTTTGAAATTACTCTTTAATAACTAACCTATAATAAAAACTCAATAAATAAACTATGATAAATCATCTACAATAATCTATAATACAGTCTCTATGATAAATAATATGTCATACATAAAATGTAATGAATAATAAATAATATATAAAATGTAGTAAACAATATCTAATTGATATATAATTAATAACATAGATATGTAGTAAATTATATATAATAAATTATATACAAAACATAGTATATGGTAACATAATCTATAATAAACAATCAATAATAAAAAATGGACGTATAATAAATAAAAGTAAATATATATAAATAAATATATAATTATTAATGTATAATAAATAATATATAACGAATAATATATAATAGATGATATATGATGAATAAATAAATGACAAAATAAATGAATAATTAAACATATATCAAACAAATATATAATATATTTATATGATAAATCAATATATAAAAAATGAATATTGAAAAATATATATATATATAACCGAATATACAAAAAATAAATACATGAAAAATAAACATTTAAAAATAAGTGAATATATAATACATGAATTTATAGTAAATAAACATGTAACAAATAAACATATAAAAGATAAACATATGAAAGATAATAAAATGGATGTGTAATAAATGGACTTCCAATAAATAGATGTGTAATAAACGGATGTGTAATAAACGGACATGCAATCAATAGATGTGCAATAAATGGACGAGCAATACCCTATAACAAATGGAAGTGCAGTTAATGGCCGTGTAGTAAATGGACCTGTAATAAATGGACGTGAAATAAATGGACGTGTAATGAATGGACGTGTAATAAATTGACGTGTAATAAATGGACGTGAAATAAATGGACGTGTAATAAATGGACGTGTAATAAATGGGAAATAACTAATAAATGGTGCAATAAAATGGGAGGGTGTAATAAAAGGACGTGTTAATATAGGACATGCAACAATTGGAAGTTGAAATATATGGCGTCGTCAATATGGTGACGTGTAATAATATGATGCAATAATAGAAAGAGATGGAAATGAGGGTGATAACTAAAGGACCGCAATAAAAATGGCGTGCAATAAAATGACGTAAAATAAATAATTTAAATATAATGGAATAAATAAATGGACCGAAATTAAATGGACATAAAGGACGTGCAGGAATATGCAGACTTATATTGTTATGTATAAATAAATGAACGTGTGATATACGAACGTTATATAAATTACTAATAAATAAATGGAAATAAATGGACGTGCAATGTAATAAATAATAAATGTAATAAATGATAAATAAATAAATCAAAATAAATAGGATTACTATAAATAAATGCATAATGTGAAGTTGCATAAAATAAGCTGATATAAGAACGCGTATAAAATGGATAATTGTAAAATATGGGTCGCAGTAGTAAAAGTAAGTAATAAAAGGACCTGCAATTATTGGATAATTAAATGCAGTAATGGTACGCAAATGGACGTGATGTGTAAAAGACCTGCATTAATAAGGGATGCAGTAAAAAACACACCAAATATAAATGGTCGTGTAATATGATGGAAGTTGTGATTACTGTGTAATAAACGATGCCAATATAATGGACCGTGTAATGAACGACGAAATTAAAGGAGGACCTGCAATAATGAATTGGCTATCAAAGGTCGGCAATAATGGATGGTATAATAAATGGAAAGTGTGATAAATCGACGTGATATTAAATCGACTGTAAAAAACGAAGTTGTTAATGATAATCGGACGTGTAAAAAAAGACGAGTAAAAAAATGAAAATGCGTGCAAATGAACGATACGAATAAAAAATAGACGTGCAATAAGGAAAATTATAATTTATAATAAATGGACGTATAAAAATGTGCATAGATTAAATGGATATAATAAATAGATATATAAATATAAGTAAACTTTAAATAAAATAAATTAATATATAATTGATGTTTAATTGATATATTATAAAAAATAATAAAATAAATGATATATAATAAAATAAATATATAAAATAATAATAAATTGAATTAAACATAATATATATATATGATAAAACATATAATTTAATACTATAAAAATAAATATAAATATTGAAAAAAAAATATAAATAAATTATAAATAATATAAAAAATATAAACAAATAAAAAAAATATATAAACAAATAAATAATAAATGAAAAATATACTTTAAGAATAATAAATAAAAAACACATGTAATATTTAATAAACATAAATAAAAAAAATAACAATAAATGGATAATACATGAAATGGATAATAAATGGATAATAAGAAATATGAATATTAATGACTAAAACGGAAAATAAATAAATGGCCTGAAATACCCTATGAACATGCAATAATTGGAAATTCAATAAATGGACGTGAAATAATTTGAAGTATAATAAATGGACGTGCAATAAACGGACGTGTAATAAACAGACATGCAATAAAATGTGCAATAAATGGACCTACAATAAATTAAAGTGCAATAAATGGACGTGTAATAAATAGACGTTAAATAAATGGACGTGTAATAAATGAAGGTGTAATAAATCAAGGTGTAATAAATGGACATGCAATAATTGGGCGTGTAATAAATGGACGTATTATTCAAGGACGTGTAATAAATAGACCTGCAATAATTGGATGTGCAGTAAATAGACGTGTAATAAATGGACGTGCAGTAAAAGGACGTGCAATATATGGACTCGTAATAAATGGACTGGTAATGAATGGACGTGTAATAAATGGACCTGCAATAAATAGACGTGCAGGAAAAAGACGTGCAATGTATTGATGTGTAATAAATGGACGTGTAATAAATAGATGTGTAATAAACGGACGTGTAATAAATGGACGTGCAATAAATGGACGTGCAATAAATGGACTTGAAATAAATGGACATGCAATAAATAGACGTGCAGGAAAAAGACGTGCAATGTATTGATGTGTAATAAATGGACGTGTAATAAATGGACGTGTAATAAACGGACGTGTAATAAATGGACCTGTAATAAGAGGACGTGCAATAAATGGACCTACAATAAATTGAAGTGCAGTAAATGGACGTGTAATAAATAGACGTGTAATAAATGGACGTGCTATAAATGGAGGTGTAATAAATGGACATGCAATAAATGGACATGCAATAAATGGCCGTGTAATAAATGGACGTGTATTAAATGGACGTGTAATAAATTGCCGTGTAATAAATTGACGTGTAATAAATCGACATGCAATAATCGGAAGTGCAATAAATGGACATGTAATAAATGGACGTGTAATAAATGGACCTGCAGTAAAAGGACATGCAATATTTGGAGGTGTAATAAATGGACGTGTTATAAATGGACGCGTAATAATTGGACGTGTAATAAATGGACGTGTAATAAACGGACGTGCAATAAACGGACGTGTAGGGAATGGACGTGAAATAAATAGACGTGTAATGAATGGACCTGCATTGAATGGACGTATAATAAATGAATATATAATAAATATACAACAAATGAATATATAGTAAATAGATAAAACATGAATTATGTATAATGAATTATATATTACGAATGATATATAATAAATGTATATGACAAATAAAAAAATTATAAATAAATAAATGATTGATAATTGTATATCAAATAAATGTATGACAGATATATATATATGACCATATAAGAAAAAAAATAGATAAATAAAAATAATTATATCTATAACATAAATATATGAAAAATAAACATTTAAAAAGCTAAATCTGTAATAAATGAATATATAATACATGAATTTATAACAACTAGACATGTAATAAATAAGCAGACATATAAACGTATGATAAATGGACCTGTAATGAATTGATGTGTAATAAATGGACGTGTAAAAAACGGACATATGATAAACGGATGAATAATAAAAGGACTTGCAATAAGCAGACGTGTAATAAATGAACCTGCAATAAATGGACCGGCAATAAATGGACTTGTAATAAATGAACGTGTAATAAATGGCCGTGTAATAAATGGACGTGCAAGAAATGGAAGCGAAATCAATAAACGTGTAATAAATGGACGTGTAATAAATGGACGTGAAATAAATGGCCGTGCGATAAAACGACGTGTAATATATGGACGAGTAATAAATGGCCATGCATCAAATGGACGTGTAATAAATCAATGTGTAATAAATTGACGTGTAATAAACGGACGTGTAATAAACGGATGTCTAATACATGGATGTGCAATAAATGGACGTGTAATAAATGGAAATGCAGTAAAAGGACGTTTGATAAATGGACTTGTAATAAATGAACATGTAATGAACGAATAAGTAATAAATGGACTTATAATACATGGATGTATAATAAATGAAGATACAATAAATCAATGCACATTAAATAGATAAATATATGATAAATAGATATATAATAAATGATGTATATTAAATGATATGTAATAAATGATATATAATAATGATAAGCAATCTATATAATAATCTATATAATAAATAATATATATAACATATGATATACAATAAATTACATATAATATATGACCTATAATAAATTACCTATGATAAATAATCTATAATGATAAATGATATACAATAAAAATATTTAATAAAATGACCTAAAATAAATTACTTATGATAAATAATCTATAATAAATAATCTACAAAAAATATTTGTAATACATGATCTATATTATATTATCTATAATAAATTATCTATAAAAAATAAATTATAATAAATAATGTATAATAAACGATCTATGATAATTTATATTCAACAAATGATCTATAAATGTAAAATATTATATAATATATAATCTAAAATTAATAAAAAGTAACCTATGATAAATAATGTATAATAATAACTACAACATGAATATTCTATATCAAATAATCTATAATCTATAATAATGATCTATAATATATGATTATTAATGTTATATAACAAATGATATATTAATGATACATAAATCTTTAATATGTTATTTTTAATAAATAATTTGTGATAAATAATCCAATAAATAAATGAATAATATAATATAATAGATAATCTATAATAAATAATGTATAATAAATAATCTACAATTGATAATCTATATCACATCTGGAATTAATAATCTATAATGAATAATCTATAATATATAACCAATAAAAAATAATTTATAATAAATAGTCTGTGATAAATAATCTATAGTATATTATCTACAATGTATAACAAATAATCTGTAACAAATAATTAATAATGAATAATTCATAATAAATCATCTATAAGATATTACAGACATAAAATTAATAATCTAAGATAAAAAAATAAAAATAAAAAGATAAATATAAAAAAAATATATAAAATAAAAAATATATATATATATATATATATATATATATATATATATATATATATATATATATATATATATATATATATATATATATATATATATATATATATATATATATATATATATATATATATATGTATAATATATGTATATATATATATATATATATATATATATATATATATATATATATATATATATATAACAATTACTCAAAAAAAAAAGAAAAAACTATATAAGAAATAATCTATAATAAATAATCTGTAAAAAAAATAATCTATAAAGAATTCTAAA
>NW_028234442.1:26565834-26570834 GCF_977035675.1 Penaeus japonicus
AATAATGAATAATTCATAATAAATCATCTATAATATATTACAGACATAAAATTAATAATCTAAGATAAAGAAAAAAAAAAAAGAAAAAAAAGAAAAAAAAATAAAAAAAAAAAAAAAAAAAAAATATATATATATATATATATATATATATATATATATATATATATATATATATATAATTACTCAAAAAAAAACTATATAAGAAATAATCTATAATAAATAATCTGTAAAAAAAATCTATAACCAATTCTAAATAATGAATACATCTGATAAATTACATTTAATAAATATGTAATAATAAATAATATGCAATATAGTAAAGATATATAATCTATATATGATAAACAATATATATATATAATAAATAAATAATGGACGTGTAATAAAAGGACGTGGAGTAAGTGGGCGTGTAATATATGGACGCATAATAAATGAACAAATGATAAATGAACATATAATATAATAAAAGAACATATAACATGATAAATGAATGTATAAAATATGTATATATATATATATATATATATATATATATATATATTATATATATATATATATATATATATATATATATATGTGAGTGTGAGTGTGTGTGTGTGTGTGTGTGTATGTATATATACATATATATAACTATAAATATATATATATTATATATATATATATATATATATATAATATATATATATATATAATATATATATATATATATATATATATATATATATATATATATATATATATATATATATATATATATATATAATACATACATATATAATATATATATATATATATAATATATATATATATATATATATATATATAATATAATAATATATATATATAATGAATGTACAATAAACAGATATATAGTAAATAGATATATAATAAATGAAGATAAAAAACAAATTGTATATAATAAATGATATATAATAAATGAATAAATGAGAGATAAATAAATGATAAATAAATAATGAGAATTAATTAAATGATAATAAATAAATGATAGATAATAAATGATAAATAGATAAATGATAAATGAATAAATTATAAATAAGTATATATTAAATAAACATATAGTAAATGAATATATAATAAATGAATATGAAAAATATATATTAAAACATATATATATATATAATATATAATATATATATATATATATATATATAATATAATATATATATATATATATATATATAAATATATTATATATATAATATATAGAGAGAGAGAGAGAGAGAGAGAGAGAGAGAGAGAGAGAGAGAGAGAGAGAGAGAGAGAGATACTAAGTGAATAAACAATAAATGAGTATATGATAAATAAATATCTAAAAAAATAAATACATAAGTAAATATATGATAAACGAATTTATAATAATAGAATAAACATAATATACGGACGTGTAATGAAGGGACGTGTAATAAACGGATGTCTAATGAAAGGACATGTAATAAACGGACGTGCAATAACCGGACGTGCAATAAAAGGAAGTGCAATAAACGGACGTGCACTAAATGGACCTGCAATAAATGGGCGTGTAATAAATAGACGTGTAATAAAAGGGCCTGTAATAAATGGACGTACAATAAATGGACATGCAATAAATGGAAATGCTATAAATGGACGTGAAATAAATGGACATGCTATAAATAGACCTGCAATAAATGGACGTGCAATAAATGGACGTGTAATAAATGAACGTACAATAAATGGACGTGAAATAATAGGACATGTAATAAACGGACGTGTAATAAATGGATGTGTAATAAATGAACATGTAATAAATGGACGTGTAATAAATAAATGTGTAATAAATGAACATGTAATAAAGTTCATGTAATAAACGTGTACCATATGGCCGTATAATACAAGGATGTATAATAAATAAATGTATGATAAATAAACATATACAATAAATAGATATATGATAAATAGATATACAATGAATTATGTATATCAAATTATATATAACATATGATATATAACAAATTATACATAATAAATCATATATAATAATTTATACATAATAAATCATATATGATAAATTATATATAATAAGTTATGTGTAATAAATTGTATGTAATAAATTATATATAATAAATAATATATAACAAATAATATATAAATTATATATAATAAATAATATATAACAAATAATATATAAATTATATATAATAAATTATATATGATAAAATATGTATAATAAATAAAATATGATAAATATACATAATGAATTATATATGTTATATAATGAATAATATATATACTATATTATATATAATAAATATAGAGCAAATGATATATAATAAATGACATATTATAAATGATATATAATTTATGACCTATAATAAATAATCTATAATAAATAATCTATAAGTAAATAAATATATGATAAATAAATATTTGAAAAAATAAATACATAAGTATATATATAATAAATGAATTGATAATAAATAAACGTGTAATAAATAAACATAATAAACGGACGTGTAATAAAGGGACGTGTAATAAACGGATGTCTAATAAAAGGACATGTAATAAACGGACGTGCAATAAAAGGAAGTGCAATAAATGGACGTGCACTAAATGGACGTGTAATAAATGGAAATACTATAAATGGAAGTGAAATGAATGGACATTCTATTAATAGACGTGCAATAGACGGACGTGCAATAAATGGACGTGTAATAAACGGACGTGTAATAAACGGACGTGTAATAATCGGACGTGTAATAAACGGACGTTTAATAAACTGATGTGTAATAAATGGACATGTAATAAATGGACGTGTAATAAATGGACGTTTAATAAAAGGATGTGTAATAAACGTACTCGTAATTATGGAACATGTGCTAAATGGACGTGTAATAAATAAATGTGTAATAAATAAACATGTAATAATTGGACGTGTAATACATGGATGTGTTATGCATGAACGTGTAACATATGAGCGTATAATAAAAGGATGTGTAATAAATAAACATATACAATAAATAAATATATGATAAATGAATATACAATAAATAATGTATATCAAATGATATGTAATATATGATATATAGTAAGTTATATATAATAGATTATAGATAATAAATTATATATAATAGATTATATATAATAAATTTTATATAAAGAATTATATATAATGAATTATATATGATAAATTGTATATAATAGATTTTATATATTAAATCATATATAATAAATTATATATAATGAATTACATATAATAAACTATATGTAATAAATTATATATGATGAATTATATATGTTATATGATGAACAATATATATACTAAATTATACATAATAAATATATAGCAAATGATATATAATAAATGACATATTATAAATGGCATAAGTTATGAATTATAATATATAATCTATAGTAGATAATCTATAATAATGAACTATCTATAATACATGATCTTTTATAAATGATATATAATAAATGATCTACTATAAATCATGTATAATAGATAATCTATAATTAATGATCTAAAATAAATTATCTATGATAAATGATTGATATTGATATTGATGTCATATAGATTATTAATTGTAGATTATTTATCATAAATTATTTATCATATGTTATAGTTATCTATTTATCATTATATTAGATCATATATTGTATATCATTCATTATAGATTATAGAATATTTATGCTACAGTAATTATCATAGATTACTTATCATGTTCACCTATTATTTATTTTAGATTATATATTATATGACATTTATTATAGATTATTTATTATAGATCATTTATTATAGATCATTATTGTAGATCATTGATTGTAGATCATTCACAATAGATTATTCATCACTGATTATTTATTATAAATTAATCACTATTGATTATAAGTTATTCATTATAGATTATTTATTTTAGAGTATTTATTACAGAGTAATTATCCTAGATTATTTACCACAAATTATTTATAAAAAATACTTATTCAAGATTATATATTATAGATTATTTAATACAAATAATTATTTATGTATCATTAATTATAGCTCATATATGTATTATTCATTATAGATTATAGAATATTTATGTTATAGTAAATATTATAGATTATTTATAGTAGGTTACTTATCATTTATTTTTATTATATATTATATAATATTTGTTACATATTATTCATTATAGATCATTTATTGAATATCAATTATTATAGATGATTTATTATAGATCATTTATTATAAATAATCTATTATAGATCATCTTATGTAGATCATTTATTGTAGATCATTTATCATAGATTACGTATTATGGATTATTTATTATAGATTATTTATCATAGATCATTAATTATTTATTATGTTTAGATACTGAGTCTCAATCATACCTTTCTACTACATGTGTCGCTATGATCTCTGTTCATATAATGAATATACAATGAATATATAACAAATAGATGTATATTAAATTATATATAACAAGTAATACAAAATAAATGATATATAATAATATATTTGATAAATGATATACAATGAATAATATATACTTTATATATAATAAATTATATATAATAAATGACCTATAATAAATAATCTCTAATATATAATCATATCATTTATAAAAAAAAAATTATAATACATGATCTTTAATAAATGATATATGAGAAATTATCGACAATTAAAGATCTATAATAAATAATCTTATAAATAATCTATGATGATCACTATAGCATAAGCACTCTATAATAAATAGTCTATAATATATGATAAATGATATATAATATATTAATAATATGATAATATATATAAATAATGTGTGGTAAATAATCTATAATAATTACTATTTAATAAATAATTTATAATTATCAACAGTTAATAATCTATATGACATCTGTAATTCATTGATTTATAATAAATAATCTGTGATGAAAAATCTACAATAATGATCTATAATAAATTATCTATAATAAATCATCTATGATAAATAATCTATAATAAATAGCTCATGACAAATAATCTATGATATATTATA
>NW_028234442.1:26575834-26580834 GCF_977035675.1 Penaeus japonicus
AAATATATATCAAATAAATATATGACAGATATATATATGATATATAGATATAAAGAAAAATAAGAATAAATAAACATAATTATATATATAACATAAATATATGAAAAATAAACATTTAAAATGTTAAATCTGTAATAGATGAATATATAATACATGAATTTATAACAAATAAACATGTAATAAATAAACATATAAAAAATTAACATATAAAAATAAACGTATGATAAATGGACGTGTAATAAATGGATGTGTAATAAATGGATGTGTAATAAATAGACGTGGAATAAATGGACGTGTAATAAATTTGACGTGTAATAAATGGACATCCAATAAAAGGAAGTGCAATGAATGTACGTGTAAAAAATGGACGTGTAATAAATGGACCTGCAATAAATGAACCTGCAATAAATAGACGAGTAATAAATGGACGTGTAATAAATGGACGTGTAATAAATGGACGTGAAATAAATGGACGTGTAATAAGTAGACCTGTAATAAATGGACGCGTAATAAATGGATGTGTAATAAACGTACTCGTGTAATAAATAAACATGTAATAAATGGACGTTTAAAACATGGATGTGTAATACGTGTAACATGAATGTATAATAGACATACATATACAATAAATAGATATATGATAATTAGATATACAATAAATTATGTATATTAAATTATATATAGCATATGATATATAATAAATTATATATTATAGATTGCATATGATAAATCATATATAAAAATAAATATATATTATAAATTATATATATTAAATCATATATAATAAATTATATATAATAAATTATATATAATAAATTATATATAATGACTTATATATGATAGATTATGTATAATAAGTTATATACAATAAATTACATATGATTAATTATATATCATAAATATATATACTAAATTATATAAGTTAAATAATAAATAATGTATATACACTAAATTATATATAAGAAATATATAGCAAATGATATATAATAAATGACAAATTATAAATGACATATAATTTATGACCTATAATAAATAATCTATAATAAATAATCTATAATAAATAATCTATAATAAATGATCTATAATACATGATCTTTAATAAATGATATATAATAAATGATCTACAATAAATGATTTTATAATAGATAATCTATGATAAATGATCTAAAATAAATTATTTATGATAATTGATATAGATTGATATTGATGTCTATGATTATTTATTATAAATTATTATATATTGTAATTATTATAGATTATTTATCACAAATTATTTATAAAAAAATACCTAATAAAGATTATAGATAATTCATTATAAATCATTATTTCTTTATCATTATATTAGATCGAATATTATATATCATTTAGATTATAGATTATTTAGGCTATAGTAATTATCATAGATTATTTATCAAGATCACAGATTATTTATTTTAGATTAATTACTATTGATTATATATTATAGATTATTTATTATAAATTATTGATTATAGATGTTACATTTATTATTAATTGTAGATTATTTAGTATAGATTATTTATTAGAGTATTTATTACATAGTAATTATCATAGATTATTTACCAAAAATTATTTTCAAAAAAACAAACTTATCAAAGAATATATATTATAGATTATTTAGTAGAAATCTTTATTTATGTATCATTAATTATAGCTCATATATATATTATTCATTATTGATTATAAAGTATTTATTATAGATTGATTTATCATAGGTTACTAATTATTTATTTTAGATTATATATTATATAATATTTATTATATTATATATATCATTTATTGAATATCAATTATTATAGATCATTTGTTTTAGATCATTTATTACAGATTATATGTTCTAGATCATTTAATGTAGATCCTTTATTGTAGATCCTTTATTATATATCATTTATTATAGATCATGTATTATAGAAAATTTATTATAGAATATTTATTATAGATTATTTATTATAGATTATTCATTATAGGTCATTCATTATCTATTATGTTTAGATATTCAGTTTCATTCAAACCTTTCTACTACATTTGTCGCTATGATCTCTGTTCATATAATAAATATACAATGAATATATAATAAATAGATGTATATTAAATGACATATAACAAGTAATACATAATAAATGATATATGATGATATATACAAGAAATGATATCCAATAAATGATATATATCTCAAATGACCTATAATAAATAATCTATGATAAATAATCTATAATAAATGATCTATAATACATGATCTTTAATAAATGACATATGATACATTATCTACAATAAAAGATGTCTAATAAATAATCTATGCTAAATCATCTATAATAAATGATCAATAAGAATTGATATCCTATAAATTACCTATAATAAATAATCTATATTAAATATCACATGATATATAATCTAAAATAAATAATAAGTGACCTTTGATAAATAATCTATGATAATAAATAATATGATATAATAAATATTATATAGTAAAAGATATATTATATATGATATATAATACATAATGTATGATAAATTATTCATACACACTCCATAATAAATAATCTATAATATATAACAAATGATATATAATCATCTAATATATAAATAATGATTTATAATAAATCATATATAATATTTAATAGGTATTTATTGTAAATAATTTGTTGTAAATAATCTTTAATAATTACTATATAATAAATAACCTATAATAATCTACAATTGATAATCTCTATGACATCTGTAATTAATAATCAATAATGAATAAAATATAATATATAGACAATAATAATTAATTTATAAAGAATAACCTGTGATAAAATTCTATAGTAAATGATCAACAATAAATCATAGATAATAAATTATCTATAATAAATCATCTATAATAAATCATCTATAATAAATTATTTATGACAAATAATCTACAATATATCATATAATATAAATATATAATAAAATGAAATAAAAATACTATAAGAGAAATGATATATAACAAATAATCTGTAGTAAATAATTTATAAAAAAATCCCAATAATAAATAAATTATAATAAATGATATGTAATAAATAATATATATTAAATAATCTACACTAATATTCAATATATAATAAATAATATATAATAAATGATATTTGATAAAAGATATGCAATAAATGATATATAATAAATGATATACAATAAATATTATATAGTAAAAGATATATAATCATTATAAATAATCTATAATCAATCATGTATAACAAATGATCTATGACAAATCATTTATCATAAATAATCTATAATAAACAATCTATAATTAAAAATATACACTATATAATAAGTGTAAATAATCTATAATATATAATAAGTATAAATAATCTACAGTAGATATTCTATGATAGATAATCTATAATGGTTACTCTTTAATAAATAATCAATAATAAATAATCTATAATACATATTCTATATCTATATAATGAATAATATGTAATAATGATAATATATGATAGATAATATATAATAATTTATATTTAACATATGATATATGATAAATGATATATAATAAATGATGCATAATAAATGTATAAATATAATAAATGAATGTAGTGAATGATCTATAATAAGTGATCTATAACAAATGATCTATAATAAATGACCTATTATAATTTATCTATAATAAAGGATCTATAACAAATGATCATTTATTTATCATTATATATGATAAATCATATATAATGATATATAAATGATCTATAATCAATGATCTATTATAACTAATGATAAATCATCTATAGTAGATTATCAATAATGATTAATCTATAATAAATATTATATGATAAACAATAAAAATTATGTAATAAATATGAAATTCATAATAGACGTGCATTAAATAATTAGACGTGCAGTAAATGGACGTGAAATATATGGACGTGTAATAAAAGGACGTGTAATAAATGGACGTGTAATAAATAGACCTGCAATAATTGGACGTGCAGTAAAATGTACTTGCAATAAATAGACGTGTAATAAATTTACGTGTAATGAATGGACGTGAAATAAATGGACCTGCAATAATTAGAAGTGCAATAAATGGACGTGTAATAAATGGACCTGCAATAAATGGACGTGCAGTAACAAGCCGTGTAATATATGGACGTGTAATAAATGGACGTGTAATAAATGAACGCGTAATAAGCGGACATGTAATAAACGGACGTGCAATAAATGGACGTGTGATAAAAGGTCGTGTAATAAACGGACGTGTAGGATATGGACGTGCAATAAATAGACGTGTAATGATTGGACGTGCAATAAATGAACCTGCAATAAATGGACGTGCAATAAATGGACGTATGATAAATGAATATGTAATAAATATACAAGCAATAGATATAAAGTAATTAGATAAATGATGAATTATTTATAACAAATGACATATAACGAATGATATATAACGAATGATATATAATAAATGATATATAACGAATCATATATAATAAATGATATATAACGAATCATATATAATAAATGATATATAACGAATGATATATGATAAATGATATATAATAAATAAAAGCATGATGAATAGATAAATGATTGATGAATATATATCAAATAAATATATGATAGATAGATATATTATATATAGATATAAACAAAAAATAAATAAATAAAAATAAATATGTATATAACTGAATATGTAACAAATAAATATATGAAAAATAAACATTTAAAAAGATATATCTGTAATAGATGAATATATAATACATGAATTTATAATAAAAAACATGTAATACATAAACATATAATTAACATATAAAAATAAACGTATGATAAATGGACGTGCAATAAATGGATGTGTAATAAATGGACGTGTAATAAACGGACATATGATAAACGTATGTGTAATAAAAGGACATATGATAAACGGACGTGTAATAAAATGGATGTGTAATAAATGGACTTGCAATACATAGACGTGTAATAAACGGACGTGTAATACTCGGACATGCAATAAATGAATGTGC
>NW_028234442.1:26585834-26593334 GCF_977035675.1 Penaeus japonicus
AAAAGATGTATAATAAATAATCTATGCTAAATCATCTATAATAAATGATCAATAAGAATTGATATCCTATAAATTACCTATAATAAATAATCTATAATAAATATCACATGATATATAATCTAAAATAAATAATAAGTGACCTTTAATAAATATTCTATGATAATTACTATAACATACACACTCCATAATAAATAATCTATAATATATAACAAATGATATATAATCATCTAATCTATAAATAATGATTTATAATAAATCATATATAATATTTAATAGGTATTTATTGTAAATAATTTGTAGTAAATAATTCTTAATAATTACTATATAATAAATAATCTATAATAATCTACAATTGATAATCTCTATGACATCTGTAATTAATAATCAATAATGAATAAAATATAATATATAGACAATAATAATGAATCTATAAAGAATAACCTGTGATAGAAATCTATAGTAAATGATCAACAATAAATTATAGATAATAAATTATCTATAATAAATCATCTATAATAAATCATCTATAATAAATAGTTTATGACAAATATCTATAATATATTATATAATATAAATATAGTATAAGATGAAATAAAAAATACTATAAGAGAAAGGATATATAACAAATAATCTGTAGTAAATAATCTATAAAAAAAAAATCCCAATAAGAAATAAAATATAATAAATAATATGTAATAAATAATATATATTAAATAATCTACCCTAATATGCAATATATAATAAATGTATTTGATAAATGATATACAATAAACAATATATAATAAATGATATACAATAAATATCATATAGTAAAAGATATATTATATATGATATACAATATATAATGTATGATAAATTATTCATGCTAAATGATGCATAAAAAATCTATAACAAATAATCTATAACAAATTATTTATAATAAAGGATTTATAATTAAACTATAATAACTGATCTATGAAAAATGATCTATAATAAAATATCAATAATAAATGATCTATATATATGATCTATGATAAATGGTCTTTAAGAATCAATTCATGATATTTCATATATAATCTATAATAAATAATCCATAATAAATAATCTTTGATAAATAATCTATAACAAATTATCTATCCTTAATTATCTATAGTAAATCATCGATAATAAATTATCTATATTAAATAATCAATAATAAAAATTCTATGAAATATATTTCATATGAGATAATCCATAATTAATAATATATGGTAAATAATCTTTTAAAATTACCGTTTAATAATTACCTTAGAATAAAGACTCTACAATAAATAAACTATGATAAACCATCTACAATAATCTATAATACAGTCTCTATAATAAATAATATGTCATACATAAAATGTAATAAATTATATATAATATATAAAATGTGGTAAACAATATCTAATTAATATGTAGTTAAGGATATGTATTAAATATGTAATAAATTATATATGATAGATTATATAGAAAACATAGTATATGATAAATTATATGTAATAAATGATATATAATAAATATATAATAATATATATATATGATAAATAGTATATGATATATAATAAATGGTATACAATAAACGATAGATAATAAATGATCTCTGATAAAGGAGATATGATAAATGATCTCTGATAAATGAGATATAATAAATGATCTATAATAAATGTTCTTTAATAAATTATCTATAACAAATAATCTATGAATTATCTATAATAAATTTTCTATAATAAATAATTTCTAAAAATGATCTAAAATGAATGATCTATGATAAATGATCTATAATAAATGAAATACAATAAATTATATATAAAGAATGATCTATAATAAATGATATATGATAAATTATTTATAATAAAATATCTATAATGAATAAATTATGATAAATGATCTATAATGATTCTATGATAAATGATCCACAAAAAATAATCTATAATAACATGATAATAATGATATATAATTTCTCATAAATAAAGCATGATAATTCATAATTAATCATATATAATAAATGATCTATAACAAATCATTTATAATAAATGATCTATAACAAATCATTTATAATAAATAATCTATGATAAACAATCTATAATCAATAATATATAATATATAATAAGTATAAATGAAATATAATATATAATGAGTATAAATAATCTACAGTAGATAATCTATGATAAATAATCTATACTAGTTACTCTTTAATAGATAATCAATGATAAATAATCTATAATACATATTCTATATCTATATAATAAATAACATAAAATAGATATATGATAGACAATATATAAAAATTTCTATCTAACATAAGATATAATAAATGATACATAATATATGTATAAATGTAATAAATGTCTATAGTATATTATCTATAATGAAAGATCTATAATAAATGATCTATAACAAATGATCTACAATAAATGACCTATTATAATTGATCTATAATAAATAATCTATAACAAATGAAAGGACGTACAATATATGGACTTTTAATAAATGGACCTGTAATAATTGAAAGTGCAATAAATGGACGTGAAATAAATGGATATGCAATAAATGGATGTGCAATAAAAGGATGTGCAATATATGGATGTGTAATAAATGGACATGTAATAAATGGAAGTGTGATAAATGGAAGTGTGATAAACGGACGTCTAATAAACGGACGTCTAATAATCGGACGTCTTATAAACGGACATGTAATAAACGGATCTGTAATAAACAGACGAGTAAAATAAATGGACGTCCAGTTAAAGATAACCGGACGTGTAGGAAATGGACGTGTAATAAATGGACGTGCAATAAATGGACGTGTATATAATGGACATATATTTATATAATCAATAAATATATAAAAAAATAAACATTGAAAAATATATAAAAATAAAAAAAAATAAAAAAATAAAATAAAAAAATAAATAAATAACTGAATATATATATATATATATATATATATATATATATATATATATATATATATATACATATATATATAACCGAATATATAATAAATGAATATATGAAAAATAAACATTTACAAAGAACAATAAATAATAAGTGACTATATAATACATGAATTTATAGTAAATAAACATGTAGTAATGAACATATGAAGGATAAACATATACAAGGTAAACTTATATTAATGGACGTGTAATAAAATGGACGTATAATAAATGGACTTGCAATAAATAGACGTGTAATAAAAGGGCGTGTAATAAACGGACATGCAATAAATAGATGTGCAATAAATAGACCTGCAATAAATGGATTATACATAATACATTATATATAATATATATATATATATATATATATATATATATATATATATATATAAATATATATATATATATAAATATAATGAATATACAATAAACAGATATATAGTAAATAGATATATAATAAATGATGATATAAAACAAATTATATATAATATTTGATATATATTAAATGAATAAATGATAAATAGATAAATGATAAATAAATAAATGATAAATAAATAAAAGATAGATAAATAAATGATAAATATATATATATTGAATAAATATCAAATTAATGAACATATAATGAAAAATTTATAAAATATTTATATATTTGAAAAAAGATATATATATATATATATATATATATATATATATATATATATATATATATATATATATATATATGTATATATATATATATATATATATATATATATATATATATATATATATATATATATATATATATATATATATATATATATATATATATGTACATACATATATTAAGTGAATAAACAATAAATAAGTATATGATAAATAAATATCTAAAAAAATAAGCACATAAGCATATATAATAAACGAATTTATAATAAATAAACGCGTAATAAATACACATAATTAACGGACGTGTAATAAAGGCAGGTGTAATAAACGGATGTCTAATAAATGGACATGTAATAAACAGACGTGCAATAACTTGACGTGCAATAAAAGGAAATGCAACAAATGGACGTGCACTAAATGGACCTGCAATAAATGGGCGTGTAATAAATAGACGTGTAATAAAAGGGCCTGTAATAAATGGACGTGCAATAAATGGACATGCAATAAATGGAAATGTTATAAATGGACGTGAAGTAAATGGACGTGTAATAAATGAACGTGCAATAATTAGACGTGTAATAAACGGATGTGTGATAAACGTACTCGTAATTATGGAACATGTGCTAAATGGACGTGTAATAAATAAATGTGTAATAAATAAACATGTAATAATTGGACGTGTAATACATGGATGTGTTATGCATGAACGTGTAACATATGAGTGTATAATAAAAGGATGTGTAATAAATAAACAAATACAATAAATAAATATATGATAAATGAATATACAATAAATTATATATATTAAATGATAATCTAAATTATATATATTGATCTGTAATAAATTATATATAATGAATTATATATAATAAACTATATGTAATAAATTATATATGATTAATTAAACATAATAGATTATATATAATAAATTATATAGAGTAAATATATATACAAATTTAAATATGTTATATGATGAACAATATATATACTAAATTATACATCATAAATATATAGCAAATGATATATAATAAATGACATATTATAAATGGCATAAGTTATGAATTATAATATACAATCTATAGTAAATAATCTATAATAATGAATTATCTATAATACATGAGCTTTTATAAATGATATATAATAAAGGATCTACTAGAAATAATAGATAATCTATAATTAATGATCTAAAATGAATTATCTATGATAAATGATATAGATTGATATTGATATTAATGTCATATAGATTATTAATTGTAGATTATTTATCATAAATTATTTATCATATGGTATTTTTTATAGATTATTTACTACAAATCATTTATAAAAAAATATATATTAAATATTATAGATAATTTACTATAAATAGTTATCTATTTATCATTATATTAGATCATATATTGTATATCAATCATTATAGATTATAGATTATTTATGCTACAGTAATTATCATAGATTATTTATCATGTTCACTTATCATTTATTTTAAATTATATATTATATGACATTTATTATAGATTATTTATTATAGATAATTTATTATAGATCATTATTGTAGATCATTGATTGTAGATCATTCACAATAGATTATTCATCACTGATTATTTATTATAAATTAATTACTATTGATTATAAGTTATTCATTATAGATTATTTATTTTAGTGTATTTATTACAGAGTAATTATCATAGATTTTTTACCACAAATTATTTATAAAAAATACTTATTCAAGATTATATATTATAGATTATTTAATACAAATAATTATTTATGTATCATTAATTATAGCTCATATATGTATTATTCATTATAGATTATAGAATATTTATGTTGTAGTAAATATTATAGATTATTTATAGTAGGTTACTTATCATTTATTTTTGATTATATATTATATAATATTTGTTACATATTATTCATTATAGATCATTTATTGAATATCAATTATTATAGATGATTTATTATAGATCATTTATTATAAATAATCTATTATAGATCATCTAATGTAGATCATTTATTGTAGATCATTTATCATAGATTACGTATTATGGATTATTTATTATAGATTATTTATCATAGATCATTAATTATTTATTATGTTTAGATACTGAGTCTCAATCATACCTTTCTACTACATGTGTCGCTATGATCTCTGTTCATATAATAAATATACAATGAATATATAACAAATAGATGTATATTAAATGATATATAACAAGTAATACAAAATAAATGATATATAATAATATATTTAATAAATGATATACAATGAATAATATATATTTTATATATAATCAATTATATATAATAAATGACCTATAATAAATAATCTCTAATATATAATCATATCATTTATAAAAAAAAAAATTATAATACATGATCTTTAATAAATGATATATGAGAAATTATCGACAAAGATCTATAATAAATAATCTTAGATATAATTAACTATCAATAATAATTGATATTCAATAACTTGCCTATATAATATATAATCTAAAATAAATAATAAGTGACTTTTTTATAAATAATCTATGATGATCACTATAATCTATAATATATGATAAATGATATATAATATATTAATAATATAATAATATATATAAATAACGTGTGGTAAATAATCTATAATAATCACTATTTAATAAATAATTTATAATTATCAACAATTAATAATCTATATGACATCTGTAATTCATTGATTTATAATAAATAATCTGTGATGAAAAATCTACAATAATGATCTATAATAAATTATCTATAATAAATCATCTATGATAAATAATCTATAATAAATAGCTCATGACAAATAATCTATGATATATTATATAATATTAATATATGACAAAATGAAATAGAAAATACTATAAGAGAAACGATATATAACAAATAATCTGTAGTAAATAATCTATAAAAAAAAGATTCCGAATAATATAGTAAAATAAAAGTATGTAATGAATAATATATATTAAAGAATCTACACTAATATTCAATATAAAATAAATATTATATAATAAATGATATTTGATAAATGATATACAATAAATAATATGTAATAAATGATATACAATAATTATTATATAGTAAAAGATATATAATA
The DNA here is from genome assembly GCF_977035675.1 of Penaeus japonicus. Lineage (NCBI taxonomy): Eukaryota > Metazoa > Arthropoda > Malacostraca > Decapoda > Penaeidae > Penaeus > Penaeus japonicus. The sequence continues at coordinate 26,592,519 of NW_028234442.1, forward strand.
GATGATATATAATAAATAATGTATGGTAAATTATTCATGCTAAATGATATATAAAAATCCTACAACAAATAATCTATAACAAATTATCTATAATAAAGGATTTTTAATTAAACTATAATAACTGATCTACTAAAAATGAGATATAAGAAATTATCTATAATAAAATATCAATGATAAATAATCTATATATATGATCTATGATAAATGATCTTTAAGAATATATTTATAATATTTCATATATATAATCTATAATAGATAATCTATAATAAATAATCTTTGATAAATAATCTATAACAGAAAATCTTTGATAAATAATCTATAATAAATGATCTATACTTAATTATCTATAGTAAATGATCGATGATAAATGATCATAACAAATGTTTAATAATGAATAATCTATAATAAATAATCAATAATAAAAATTCTGTTAAATATTTTTCCTAAGAAATAATCCATAATACATGGTAAATAATCTTTAAAAAATGACTCTTTCATAACTACCCTATAATAAAAACTCTACAATGAATAAACTATGCTAAATCATCTACAATACTTTATAATAGAGTCTCTTTAATAAGTGATATGTCATACATAAAATGTAATAAATAAAATATAATATATAAAATGTAGTAAACAATATCTAATTAATAAGTAATAAAAAATATATGATAAATATGTAATAAATCATACATAATGAACTATATACAAAACATAGTATATGGTAAGTGATATGAAATAAATTATATATAATAAATGAAAAATGATAAATGACATTTAATAAATGATTTATAGTAAATATATAATAAAATATAC
>NW_028234442.1:26600834-26603297 GCF_977035675.1 Penaeus japonicus
ATCAAAGTTTTTTTTTATTATAGATTATCTATTATGTTTTAAATATATGAAATATTATAAATAATTCTTAAAGATCTTTTAATCATAGACCCATATAAATAGATTTTTTATCTTTTGGATTTTTTTTTATGAAAATTTCTTATACCCCTTTTTATAGATTAAAGTTTTTAATATTTTTAAATTAAAAACCCTTTTTATTATAGAAATTTTTATAGATTATTTGTTGAAAGGTTTTTATATTTCATTTAGCATGAAAAATTTTTACCATACATTTTTTTTAATTAAATATCACCCTTTTTATATATTTTTTACTAAAAAATTTAATTTATTGTATATCATTTTTTACATATTTTTTTTGGTAAAACATTTTATAAAAATATCATTTATTATAAATATTTTTTTTAATTTAATATTAGGGGTAGATTCTTTAATAAAATTATTCATTACTTTACTTTTTTTACTATTTTAAATTGGGAATCCTTTTTTTTAAAAGATTATTTACCCACAGAATTTTTTTGTTATATATCTTTTCCCCTTATAGTATTTTTTTTAAAATTTTATTTTGTCATATATTAATATTTTATAATAAACCATAGATTTTTTTTGTCTTTAGTATTTTTTTATTGATTATTTATCCTAGAAGGGGTTTATTATTTGATAATTTTTTAAAGATCATTATTTTAGGGTTTTTTTATCACAGATTATTTATTATAAATCAATGAATTTCAGATGTCATATAGATTATTAAATTTTTTATAAATTTTAAATTATTTATTAAATAATGGGTTTTTATAGAAAATTTACCACACTTTTTTTTATAAAATATTATTATATTATTAAATATAAAATAACATTTTTTTATATATTATAGATTTTAGGATCTATAGATTATTTTTTTAAAAAAGTCCCTTATTTTTTAAATTTTTTATTATATATTTTAAAAGGGAAGTTTTTGAATATCAATTATTTTTGATAGTTTAATTAAACTAAGATTTTTTTATTATAGATCCCTTTTTCGAAAATTTCTCATAAATCATTTATTAAACGATCATGTATTATAATATTGTTTTTTTTTTTAAATGATAATGATTTATATATTTGAGATTATTTTTATAGGTCATTTTTTATATTAATTGATTATATATAAAATATATATTATTTCATTGTACTATTCATTTATTAAATATATTAATTAAATATCATTTATATTGATAGTACTTTTATATTCATTTAATATACATCTATTGTTATATATTCATTGCTATATTTATTTTTATGAACAGAGATCAAGCGAACCTGTAGTAGAAGGTATGATTGGAGACTAAGTATCTAAACTTAATAAAATCAATTAATGATCTATGATAAATAATCTATAATAAATAATCATTATACGTTAATCTATGATAAATGATCTACAAATAATGATCTGACATTGATGATCTATAATAGATTATTTTATAATACAATGATCTTAATAAATCATTATAATAATTGATATTCAATAAAATGATCTCATAATGGAATAATATGTAAAAATATTAATAATATATAATCAAAAATAAATGATAAGTAACCTTAAAATACTAATCTATATATTTACTACAACATAAAATATTCTATAATCTATAATGAATAAAACATATATGCCAGCTATAATTACTGATACATAAATAATTATTTGTATTAAATAATCTTTATTTATAATATTGAATAGTATTTTTTATAAATATATTTGTAGGTAAAAAATCTCATGATAACTAACGGTAAAAATACATAAAATAAATAATCTATAATGAATAACTAAAATCAAGTAATTAATTCTATAATAAATAATCAGGGATGAATAATCTATTGTGAATGTCTTACAATCCAATGAACTACAATAAAGATCTATAATAATTATCTAAAATAAATAATCTATAATTAAATGTCATATAATATATAATTTTAAAATAAAGAGTAAGTGAACATGAAAAATAATCTATATAATTACTGTAGCATAAATAATCTATAATCTATAATGATTGTTATACAAATATGATCTAATATAATGATAAATAGAAAACTATTTATAGTAATTTATCTATCATATAATTTTTAATATATATTTTTTTATAAAAAAATTGGTAGTAAATAATCTATAAAAAATACCATAGATAAATAATTATGATAATAATCTACAATTAATACATGCGTGTACGATATGACATTCATATCAATATCAATCTAATATCATTTATCATAGATAATTCATTTTTTTTGATTCATTAATTATAGATTATCTATTATTTTCTAGTAGATCCTTTATGATATATCATTTATAAAAGCTCATGATTATAGATAATTCATTTTTATAGCTTATTTACTATAGATTGTATATTATAATACATAACTTATGCCATTTATAATATGTCATTTATTATATATCATTTGCTATATAATTAATGATGTATAATTTATTAT
>NW_028234442.1:26603397-26610594 GCF_977035675.1 Penaeus japonicus
CTTCTCTTTCTCTCCTCAGTCTTAGTCTCTCTCTCTCTCTCTCTCCTCAGCCTTAATCTCTCTCTCTCTCTCTCTCTCTCTTCTCAGTCTTAGTCTCTCTGTCTCTCTCTTTATCTCTCTGTCTCTCTCTCTCTTTCTCTCTCTCTTCAGCCTTAATCTCTCTCTCTCTCTCTCTCTCTCTCTCTCTTTTCTCTCTACTCTCAACCATCTCTCTCTCTCTCTCTCTCTCTCTCTCTCTCTCTCTCTCTCTCTCTCTCTCTCTCTCTCTCTCTATATATATATATATATATATATATATATATATTTATCTCTCGCTCGCTCGCTCGCTGTGTATGTGTGTGGTAATTTTTTGCAACAGGAACACTGTATATATATTGATTAACTTTATTCTCAACATTCTTTCTTATTATTAATTTTTACGTTGTTTAAGAAACGTCCATTAATCAATAGCCTGAAAAAATACATTGAATTTGTACTTCGAATTGTTCTTGTGGAATATACATCCTTTGTGATTTATATTGAAATTGTTTTGCATGAAATCCTTTCAGCATTGTCTTTTATGAGGTTGAGAGGCAAACCATAGATATTTTTTTTTAATCATTCCTAAGGATCATTTATTATTGTTAACAAGAACTCTAAGACCAGGAAGAGGATCCTTAAGTATGTTATTCTTTTATTTTACAGAATAATAAGGATAATGGGAACAAGAACTGTAAATATGTATGGGGGGGTCACAACCCCCCCACCACATTCACATATTTATATAGATTATCTTATATGTGCATGTGATTTTTAAATATAGTTTGCAATTTGTCTAAAAGGAATTGAATTCGCACTTAATCTGCTCAAGACGCCACCATAAGGATATTTTCAACTTCATATCACACTGATACACTGATTTTTTTTTTTTTTTTTTTTATAACACTATGTCACCCATCTCAGTCTCAGTCATAATTAATTATTACGTTGCAGCATCAATTTATTGATGGACATTTCCATCAAAAGGAAGTCTCTTTCAGAATTCAATTTATATTTTACTGACTTGTTCATATCATGCTACATGCAATTGCATCTCAACATGAAATAATTGTTTTAACAGAATAAACCTTTTACAAGGCAAACTGCGACATTCTGATTCGACACGAAGAAAAATTAATGATGCTGATGTTTATTTCTGATGTTGATGCTGTGTTGATTTTGATGTTGATTCTGATAGTTGATGGTGAGGTTGATAGTTGATGGTTGAGGTTGATAGTTGATGTTGAGGTTGGTACTATAGTTGGTGCTGTTTGTTGCTGATGATGCAGGATTGTTGGATGTTGTGAAACTGTTGCTGATGTTTGTTGTTGATTTTGTTGTTGATACTGATGCTGATGTTGAGGTTGTTTTTATTAATAAACTGATGTTGGTACTGATCAGGTGCTATATGATACTGATTTTGATACTGATCATGATGCTGAGTTTATGTTTTTTGCGCTGGTTGACTAATTTAGATGGTGATATTGATTGCTACTTTTGGTAATGATATCGATGCTGTCGTTGAAGTTGGTTGTGAAAGAATGATGTTGATTTGACGCTGATTGATGCTAATGTTGATGTTGATGCTGAGGATTGAAAATAATGTTTATATTGATGCCGGATATGGATGTGGTGTTTTTTTCTGATGATGTTGATGCTGGCGTGATGATGATGAAAATGCTGTTGATACTGAGGTCATGTTGATGAAAGTGGGGCAGATGATGATAATTTTGATACTCATGGGATGCGATGTTGAGGAAAATTTATTTCCAATCATGAAGTTGCTGTTCATATTGATGCTAATGTTGACAATGATGTTAAAGACGATGATTAAATAGATGTTGCTACTGATGTTGATGTCTATGACGATGCCAATGCTAATGTTGATGATGATGGTGATGATGAAAATGATGTTGACACTAATGCTGTAGATGTTAATGCTGAGTTTGAGGTTGATGTCCATGCTTATGATGATGTTGATACTGATATTATAATTGATGCTGATATCAATGCTTATGTTGTTAATACTTTTTATTGCCATAATAATGATAAACAAAATAACAACAACAACAATAATGATAATGATGACATACGTACACATGAAGATGGACAACACACAATACACAGTATATACCGACAAATTTAATTACGATATGTGGGCCAATATTCACACCGAAAATATTTTTGCATGCCAGTCATTTAATCAGACTGTTATTATCTGTACTGTGTCGATGAATATAAAAAAAGCAACATACCAGTGATATAAACCCAAATCAATTGCCCAAGAATTACTCCCATGAATAATCATACCAATTTAATCCAAATTTGATGTTATGTTTTTCGTGGAAAATATATTGATATATGATTATTATTTTTTATTTTTATTTTTGTGTTGGAGGTTGCAATTGTTGAGGTTAGTGTGGCTTGAATGCAACATGATACATATTACTAACATCAATCTGTATTGCCGGTCACCAGTCTTCAATTATGATATATTCACATTCATCAACCTGTCATGAATTATCATTCATTTTATATTTAATAATTATATATATAGTATATTTATATATATATATTCTTATATATACTTATATATATATATATATATATATATGTATATATTATATATATTTAGTAATATATAATATGATGTGCGTGTTTGATTTGTTGCTTTTCTATAAAAAACGTTAAAAAAGCGTAACAAGCCTTGCATTGAACAAAGCTAATTTTTAGTATTTTTTTCATTCGTTATCTATATTGATTTCCCTTTTAATTAAATATGCCCAATGATATGCATCTATACAGCAACCATTTGGTACATTTATAGTTTATTCACTATGTTACAGCAGATATGAATATCCCCTTTATAATACCTTTTCTGTTGCTTCTCTTCCAATACCCCTTTTGATACATTTTCTCTAAAATCTTTTTTTAATTCCCTTTTGCAATGTCCTCCTTTCTCTCTTTTCCTTTGACTCAATTTTCTTTCTTATCCCCTACCCATTCATAAGGTCGTATTTTTCGAGTTGTGAAGATGGGCGTAATGGTTTGGGATTGCCCTTAGACTAAATCAGTAGTCAGTCAAGTTCTTAAAAAAAAAAAAAAGAAAAAAAAAAAAAAAAAAAAAAAAAAAAAAAAAAAAAAATATCCCAGGCTACTTTTGACAGAATTAACAGTGTAGCTGACACTCTGCACAGAGCACAATCTCCTGCCGTTTGTTTAAAGCTTTCTCTTACCTACCTGAGATATACATTCACTTCTAACCAAAACATTCGTGAATACAAGCAAAGTGGGTACCCTTTGCTTGGAATTTTGTCTTTTGACTTGAATAACTTCAGGAAAGGTGCCTTGAATTAGACGGTCGTTGGGAGTTATCACAATCGCACGGTATTAGTTCGTATCCTGCTCACAACCCAAGGATAAAGGAAGAAAAAAATACATAATCTCTCTCTCTCTCCCTCTCGCTCAATCAGTCTATCTCTGTCTTTCGATCTCCCCTCCCCCCCCCCCCCCCTCTTCTTTCAATCCTGCCAAACCCGTCATCCGTGATACATATAAAAATCTTTGGAGATCTAAGCCACTGAACGAAAATTCCTAGAAGTGGGAAGATGGAGTAGCTTACAGTCGCTTGTTACCGCAACAGCTTCTTTTGACCACTTAGATATTGTGTTTCTTTTGTGTGTTGGGCAATGGTCTAAGCTCATGCATGTGTGATTGTATTTTTATGCATGCACTATTTGTATGTTTATGTGTGTGTGATGTGTGTGGTGTGTGTCTTGTATGTATGTGTATGTCTATGTATTTATATATATATTATATATATCTATATATATATATATTATATATATATATATATATATATATATATATATATAATCACTGTATATGACGTGTGTGTGTGAGTATATGTGTGTGTGTTGAGAGTGTGTGTGTGTTGAGGAGAGAGAGAGAGAGAGAGAGGAGAGAGAGAGAGAGACGAGAGAGAGAGGAGAGAGAGGAGGAGAGTGACGAGCGAGGAGGAGTCCTGAGGAGAGAGAAAGAAAGAGAGGAGGAAAGATAGAGAGAAAGAACGCGAGAGAGGGAGAGTGACAGTGAGAGAACACAGATGAGTGGTGAAAGTGTGCAAAAGGTCTATACCGAGATAGAGATCGTTAATGGAAACCGAAGGACACAAACTTTTCTCTAACAGAGTTGGATTATAAAGAAATAATAAAAAAACATTTACAGAGGCTATCAGACCTCCCTCCATCTGGGTTACAAACTTGTATTCAGTCAAGCGAGCGTCAGTCATTCCGTAGTCATAGCGGAGCGTCCGTACATGCTAATACTTGATGCTGTTTACAAACTGACTGCATCCGTGAAAGAATACACTCACTGTGTCTCTGTGTTATTCCTCTCACTCGGTGTTTGGTTCCTAGTGGTTGGGAATTATTTGGTGGGTTAGTCAGGATATTCAGGTTGAGGATTGCAAGTTACGAAGAGATATGCGATATTATCAATGGTTGATTGGTTAATTGCAGTGCGTTCTGTGTGTGTGTGTGTTTGTGTGTGTTGAGTCTGTTTGTTGTGTGTGTGTGTGTTTGTGTGTGTGTGTGTGTTTGTGTGCGTGCGTCTGTTTGTGTTGTGTGGGTGTTTGTGTGTGTGTGTCTTTCGTGCTGTGAGTATGTGCATGTGTGTATCCCACAACCCTATACCTACATTCATCCAGCCCCTAACCGCACGCACACTCAAGTACACTCACACCCACGCCCACATCAGAGTCAGCGAGTTACCGGATTCCGCACAGGCTTCCGACTTCGTGAGCGGTGACAACCTATAACCTTATTCCTCGGGATTGGTTGTACTGGTTCGTAGGGTTCCAGTCGACGTGCAAACATACTTGTTTTTTACTTTTTTACTTTTTCGTTTTATTTATTTACATTGTTTTTATTTTTTACTCTTGTTTCCCTTCTCATTTGCTCTATTTGCCTTATTTATCTATTTACTTGACGAGGGTTGTGTTGAAAATATATCTCGGAAAAATTCACTTTGTTGATTATGAGTTCTTTGAAATACTTGATAAAACAAGCTAAACAATCTGTATGCAATGTTTTATATAGAGTTTCAAACAAAACATATGCAAGTACAAACAAGTAAATATACTACGCGATACAAACGCACATAAATGTGTTCTTGTGCTTGTGTACTTACGTGTGTAAATAGATATACGGAGAGCAAATCTGGTGAAAAAATCACTTCTTAATTTTTTTAAATGTTGTTTCGCTTTGCAATTTGCTTAGGAATTCAGTAAGTTCTTAATAAAAGGTATAGGAATTTCGATATCCTGGAACAAAATCGGAAATTTAATGGGTATATTACTCAAAATAGTTCTGCTCAGTGAGATTTGCTTTTTATTTATATTTATGTGTGCGGTTATATATATATATTATATAATATTATATTATTTTAGTATATATATTTATTATATACTATATGTTTGTATATTTATATATATTATATATATATATATACATACATATTTTTATATATATATATATATATATATAATATTACATATAATGTAATGTATATATATATATATAATATATATTTATAATATATATATATATATAATACATATATTTATATTATATTTATATAGTAGTTATATATATATATATATATATATTATATATATACTTACACCACACATTTAAGACAATGATTAGCATATACCATTGTGATAAATGTAGAGGAAAAGGTATAAATAAGAAAGAATATTTACAAAAGCTATAAAAATACAATTATTGCGTTCAATGCCATACCTTCGTCAGTAATTGCATGAAAAAACACGTAACCCTAATGGGGGGAGATATAACTATTGTTAAACCCTTTTTTCTTTGCCAAGTAATTCATTTTTCCTATCACACCTTTCCCACACATTGAAACAGGAGATTCAATGTATCAAAACCGGAGGCATCCGTTATTCGATTGAGTTCCTGTTTCAAATCCAATTATTGCGGTAAGACTAACTGGACAATGATTAAAAGGGCTTATGTACTCATAAAACAAGTATATTGCTACTGTGTAGTGTATTTTTTTATATATTTAATTTTTGAAATCTCCATGGATAGTTCTAAGATAAATTGGATAAATTTCACAAAACATTGCAAACAAATCGCTGTCAATATTAGTATTGTCCAACACCTTCATCATGGTGAGAGAGAGAAGAGCGAGAGAGAGAGAGAGAGAGATGAGAGAGAGAGAGAGAGAGAGGAGAGAGTGAGGATGGAGAGAGATAGAGAGAGAGAAAAGGAGAGGACGAGAGGGAGAGAGAGAAACAGAGACTCGGGAGGACTAGAAAGAGAGAAAAAAGAGGAGCGAGTGACAATACGTTCTTTAATCGCTTCCATTATTAAGTACTTCCTCACTAATAAATAAAACTCATTTCGATCTGGAACGATGCTTTCACTTTATACTTTTTAAGACTCATTCAGGTCTTATAACATTTAAAATAAATTATGCAACCTGTAACCAATATTTTAACTCCATTTTAGGATATAAAATTGACCAATCCAAAAACGCCCTGTCTTCTGCCTTTGGACTTTGCAATATTTAATTAACATATGATCGCTTTTGCAATTTAAAAGACTGCAACGGACCCGTTCTCGAATATCAATCAAGCTTTCGTATATTGCAAGTCATGAGAGACTTCTTGCTCGATTTGTCTGTTTATTCAATGATTGCCTTATTTCTTAATGATTCAAACGCAGACATTTTCTAAGGGGGTCGGTTGTAATCCTGTAAATAATAAAGTTATTGTTGTTTACTTGTGTATAACAGCTTGATGTATATATGACAAGGGTGTGGATATGTAAACGGAGCAATTATTCTCTTCAGTTTGTTTATGAAGGGGAAAACAGAGAAATTTGGGTGTTCATATTCATGTGAATGTCCTTGCTGTTATCAAGCGAATGAAAGGTTGATTACGATTACGAAGGCTTTTCTCTTTGGATTTTATAAATACTACTTTCAGACCTTGGTAACTCTACCATGGCTATATGTATTGAAAAAGTATGACTTATCCAGTCTTTTTTTTCTTTACACCTAAATCTACAAGTATGGTTGATGAAATATATAAACGAATTTGATACGTCTCTTTGTTTGCCCCTTTGGCTGTCTGTTTCTCTTCTCTCTCTC
>NW_028234442.1:26615694-26633194 GCF_977035675.1 Penaeus japonicus
GCTGGCCGCGTCTAAGACGGAGGGGAGGTACTCCCGACTCTACCTCTAGGCGCTCGGTGCGAGTGCACTTATGGGCTCCAAGACAGACGCGTAAACACGCAATCTGCACAACATTCAGACCTTTCAGAGTTGAGCTCGTTGCCAAGCCATACACGATTGACCCATAATCTACTTTAGACCTAATCAGGGATTTATATAACATCAGTAAAGACTTTCTATCAGCTCCCCATTTGTGTCCAGAAATGCACTTTAATAAATTGAGTGCTTTTTGACATTTATTCTTTAATTGGCCAATGTGGTCTTTCCAATTCAATCTACTATCAAAAAGTAGTCCAAGAAATCTAGCTGAATTTTGAATAGGTATTGGATGGTTGTCTAGAGTTAGCCTGATGTTGGGCTTTCTCCTATGTGTAAAAACCACGCCAATACTCTTTTTAATGGAAAACTTAAAACCCCACTGGAGGCCCCAGTTATGAATCATATCCAGTGCCAATTGGATCTGATTTGCCGAGAACTCTGCATTATTGCTGGAGTGCCATAATGCACAATCATCGGCGTACAGTGAGTATTTAAGATTCCGAGGAGGAGATGGTAAAATGTCATTTATTATACATAAAAATAATGTGGGAGACAAGACACTTCCTTGTGGGACCCCGTTTGCCTGGACAAAAATGTCCGAGAAAGTGACGTTGTCAGAAAATAATTTGACAGAAAACGTTCTGTCAGAAATGAAATTTTGGATAAAACAAGGCAAGTTTCCACGTAATCCGAAAGCATAAAGTTTTCTGAGTAGGCCATGTCGCCAAGTCATGTCGTAGGCTTTTTCTATGTCTAAAAATACTGATATCAAAAAATGCTTTTTGGCAAATGCCTCATGAATGTGACTTTCCAGTTTTACTAGCTGATCGAGAGTTTGGCGTCCCTTTCGGAAGCCGCACTGCTCGTCAACTAGTAAATTTCTGTTATTTAAAAAATGCAATAGCCTACTATTAACAATTCTTTCCATGACCTTGCATAAGCAACTTGTCAACGCAATTGGGCGGTAAGAGATGGCGGATCTGGGATTTCCCCCTCCTTTCAATATGGGAATGATGTGGGCGAAGTGCCATGAATTTGGAAAAGTCTGGCTTTTCCAAATATCATTGTACACTTCTAGCAACTTAATCATGTCATCATGATTAAGATGCTTTATCATCTCATATCGAATCTCATCAGGGCCTGGGGATGTTCCTCTACAGGCTTCTAGGGCTCGGACAAGCTCATTCATTGTAAGGTCTTTATTGTAATCAAAATTATCTCCTGTGGCAAAGTGAATTGGTTGCAGCTCGGCTGCTTCCTTGGTGGTCAGGAATGCAGGGTTGTAGTTTTCCGAGCTGCTTGTATAAGAGAACTGCCTGGCGATTGTGTTAGCAATGTCTCTAGGTGAATCATAATTTCTTCCCTCATGAATGATGTTTCTTATTTTAGTTGATGTTCTTTTTCTATTAATTCTATTGACTGTGGACCAAACCTCTGATAACTTGGTGTTACTATTTATTGTAGAGACAAAGCTTCGCCAGGAGTCTCTCTTGGCTTGTCTAATTGTTCTACGAGCCCTAGCTCTCGCTTGTTTGTAATTGCGAAAGTTCTCGTTGGTAATATTATTATGGAAAAGCCTGTAGGCCCTATTTCGTTCACATAGCGCCCTGCGGCAATCTGGTGTCCACCATGGAACTCTATGCTTAACGCTATCTGTCGAAGTCTTAGGTATGGTTGCCATTGCTGCATTTATAATACAATTTTGAACATTGTTTACTTAATCATCAATGGTTTCTCCAACAACTTCGAGCTTGACGCTCCTTGTGAAGGCGACCCAATCTGCTCTTTTTACGTTAAATTTGGGTGCTGAAGGCGTCCTCGTGGTGTCGCATGAATATTGAATACAAATAGGAAGGTGATCGCTTCCCAATGAGTCGTCAATGGTGTGCCACAGGCACTTGGCTGCTCGTGTTGAGGAAACCAGTGATAGGTCAATAAAGCTCAAATTACCGGTATTATCGTCTATTCGTGTTGGACTACCATCATTTAGAAGAACCAGATCAGAGTCGTTGATCAACTTAACTACTTGCTCACCTCTACCATTCACCCGCAGGGAACCCCAAGATGTATGACGAGCATTAAAATCACCTAGAATTAATTTATTGTTTGGCAGACTGTCCTGAATAGCAAAAAGCTCATCATAGATTAACCTTTTATCAGGTGGACAGTAAGCTGAGCATATAGTCAGATACGTGTTATTGAATTTTACTTTGCATGCGACGTGTTCCAAAGTAGAATTAATCGTCACTTCAATGAAAGGGAGATTCTGGTGGATGTACATGGCGACTCCGCCTCCACCCCTTCCCTCTCGGTCTTTTCTACAAAGATGGTAATTTTTTAGCGATACGACCTCGTCAGAGACTTGGTCGTTTAAATGGCTTTCTTGTAGTACGATAATATCGGGAGCATAGGACGAGGCTAATAATCTAAGAGAGTTTATTTTTGATCTAAGACTTCGACAGTTCCATTGTATAATGGTATACGCGTGGATTACGTTTTATGGGGTTTGGAAGTGCCTTGTCCGCCGGTTTTTATTTTCTTTTTTTGGGAGGGAGGCGCCTCCTCCTCTCCCTCGCTTCCCGAGGGCCTCTCTCGGGAATTTTTGGAGACAGTAGTCTCCATGGCCTGCTCCCCTCCACCAGAGAGACGCCCGGCGGAGGACGATCTGCTCTTACGAGCAGAACTACCACCAGACGAAGTTCTAGTGGGGGTCGCCTGGACTAGAAGGTGCGATCCGGATTGTGATTTGGTATCGACCTCCTTAAGATGCTGTTTTTGCTGGGTTGATTCAGCAATTTCTTTAATTGTCTTATTCAATTCTTTAATCTGATTCATCAAGTCCTTTACTGTTTCTTTTAATTCGGAAATTTCCTTGTCTTTAACTGCGAGCTGCTGACTAACACTGATTGCACTGGAAACATTGTTAGTTACTGCTGAGGCGTAAGAAGTATTGGGTTTGCTTGTCAAACCTTCCACTTTCTTTTTGGCCTCACGGTAGCTAACATCGTGCTCTCTCATGTATGCTAATGTCTCAGTCTCCTTCTTCAGGCTACTGCAATCAGCAGAGCCTGACTGATGGGGACCTCCACAGTTAGCACACTTGAGTGTCTTTTCCGTGCATTCAGTGGTATCGTGATCTCCAGTACATTTACCGCAAGTGAATTTGTTACTGTCCTTATCCATGCATCTTAATGAGGTGTGTCCAAATTTTTGGCATCTATTACACCGCATTGGCTTTTGAATATAAGGTCTTACTTGAACAATCTCATATCCGATTTTAACAGTACTAGGAATTTTTGGTGAAGAAAAAGTCAAGAAACACAATCCGGTCTTTGTTCGCACATTCCCACCTTTCTTTGACATACAATTTACGTCTACTACGCTCTGGTCTTTCATGGCATCAAGAATTTCGCTTTCTTCCATTGTCCTCAAATCCCTGTGAAAGATTACTCCCTTACAGGTATTTGGGCCAACAGGAATAGTTACTTTTACTGTAATGTCATGAATTTGCGTCAGCTTTAATAAATCATAAATCTGAGACTTAAATTGTACTTTCACAAGGAGGCTGCCATCTCGCAATTTTCGTACAAAATCAAACCCGCCTTCCACTTGACCATCAAGGACCTTCTTAATGATAAAGGGGTTGACATTCTGCAAGGATTGATTTTCATTCATGCATCGGATGTTCACGCACCTTGCGTTCTGGGGAGGGATATCAATGTGTCGTCTGGGTCGGTCATTGGTCGGGGTTCCATTATTAGTCTTAGTGGTCTTAGAAGAGTTCTGAGTCGCCCCTCCTCCTTGGGGAGGAGGAAGGGTAGCCGGGGAGTCAATCATTCTGGGTGTCGGACCAGGTCCGAACCCTGGGCCAAAGCCCGTTGTCCTGAGGGGACTACCTTTTCCCTTAACTTTTGGATCAACCTAATCCCAATTGCTAAGAGAGGATAAAATAAAACAAGTCTTTCAGTTAATTGTCCTCACCCCCCCTTAGTGGAAGCCTGGTTGCGTTCTCCAGTACCAACTAAGGGATCGGAGTTGTATGTAAGACACCTTCCAACCGCCGAACCTGCCTAGTGCGAGGGACGGTAAGTTGGTGCCCACCCCCTAAGCGAATACAGGAGCTCACAAGGAGACTCCTGTAGGCTCAGGAAAGTCACACAGAAATATGGAAAAAATTTAGGAGGAGAGAAAAGTTGCGCCCAAAGGACGCCCCAGACTACTGGGCCTCCCTACCCAGGGGTCAGCCCGTAAGGGCTACCCTGTGGTAGAAGAGAGCTGCGGGTCTGGGGTGGGGGCTGACTATTCTACTGTGGTCTCGTGTCACCTTCAAAATAAAAGCACTGAAGGTGCAGAAAAGCACTTAAAGTGCACAAAATCTGTATAAAACAGCACTTTACTCAACTTTGTTTTACTTTACTTAAACTTCAGAAGCAACAATGCCGAGCAAGACCAGAGGCCCCGAAACCAGGGTAGCTCTGGTGTCACAAGACTTATTATTTGTTGCTGCTGCGTTATGAAAACAGGGTGTGAGCCTTAAGGAGTCTCATACACGAGTCGATACTAGACTAGTAGTACCCAAACATATTATTTCAATTGACTGAGCACTTCAAACACACTAGTCCTTTCAATCTTCAACTTTTTAATATCAAAAGTGGTATATTAAGTTTAACATAGATATCATGTTGAATCCTTCTGAAATGCAAAATATGACGCCCATGGCTGAAAGATCCAAAATGAAGTCGCCATCATATATATATATATATATATATATATATATATATGTATGTATGTATCTGTGTGTGTGTGTGTGTGTTTAACATCAATATCTACCTGTTTATTTATCTGCGTATACACACTCATGCGGATATGCATTCGTAGCCTGCTTTCCCTGTGTAATTCTATTAACAGATAAGCATGGTGAAGATTATGTTGTCCTTGGGTAGCAACTGTTATTTCCTATTTGCTAACGCCTAGAAGGAAAGAATATGGCCAATATTTCCTTCAAACTTTGCTTTTCTGTCCAGGATAACAATATTTCTGAAATTTACCTGTCACATCGTGGCAGAAGCAAAGCTCATCTCAACGGGCGAAGAAGCGTGGAAAGACTGGTGACACTTTTTCTGATTTGCAACATGCACGCTTTCATAACCAGCGCCACTGCTTGAGTCTGGACGTCAAGGGCTTGGCAACAGACGCTGTGAGACCAAGGTCTCTGACCAAGTGGTTGAGATCTTTCTGGTTGGGGTCGTATGGGTTTCTCTCGTCAGCCACACTCCGCTCATCCGGATCAACACTTCATCCTCTTCTGGGCTCAGGGCTGTGTGACGCCGGGGTTTCCAGGCGGAAGCAGTCAGGAAGAAGCAGTTAGTGACCGAAGACAAAATAGGGTCGAAATGTTGTTTCTTTTCTATATGGAAATTTAGAAACTGGACCCAGCAGTCCACTGTAGGAAATAAGCTTTCCTCGGTAACTACGGCATTAGGGATAGACATAATAATTATTGTTAATATTGCTATTATCATTATCATTACTATCATCATTATCAGTATGATTGTCATAATCACTTCAATCATTATCATTACCCTATTACTGTTATTGTTAATATTATTGTTATTTTCATTATCATTTCCTACTATTAGTATTTCCAGTCTTGCGATTATCATCATGGTTATAACCATTATTATTTCCATTATCACTTTAATGGATATCATCATTATTATTTCTATCATCATTATCATTTCTGTGAC
Source organism: Penaeus japonicus (assembly GCF_977035675.1). Lineage (NCBI taxonomy): Eukaryota > Metazoa > Arthropoda > Malacostraca > Decapoda > Penaeidae > Penaeus > Penaeus japonicus. The sequence goes on from NW_028234442.1 coordinate 26,621,520, forward strand.
TAGTCTTACTTTGCCTTGCATTTACTTCTTTGTCTTCCTTTTGAGTTTTCTTTTATATCAAAGTAGAATAAGATAAGTCAGGATGGCCGAGCGGTCCAAGGCGCTGCGTTCAGGTCGCAGTCCGGTCTTCCGGGCGTGGGTTCGAATCCCACTCCTGACACAGGATTTTAACAGGACAGACACACTCACACACGCACGCAAGAAAGATCCATGTGTGTATGTGGGAGAGTGTTTCTGTCTATATGCATGTATGTCGCGGGTGTTAGCATGCGCAGACCACATCCCGTTGCTGGACTTTCGCTTCCGTAACCTCAGGTAAATTTGTCCAGGGATTTTTTTTTTTTTTTTTTTTTTTTTTTGAGGGGGGGTGGTTAATGATGTATTCGTCAATAGAAAAATACGTTATATATATATACATATATATATATATATATATATATATATATATCATATTCTATATAAATAAAATATATATGTGTGTGTGTATCATATACTATATAAATAAAATATCTATCTATACATAAATATGAATATGAATATACAACCGTATATTTATATATTTGTATATATATATGTATGTATATATAAATACATATAAATATATATCAATAGATATATATATATACATATATATATATATATATATATATATATATGTCTATTGATTTAGAAATGAATGTATTAATTCCCAATGGCATACGAAATGGACACGTCTCTTAGTGGTCTTTGCTGAGCCTTTTGCAGCCAGTAGACTCTCACTCAATCGCTCTCATATATTCCGTTTTTGCGGCTGGACTCCTTCAGATTTAACTGCGGATGCAGGTCGTTCTGATGTTAGTAACATTGTAATAATCACTACGGTAATTCATGTTTGCTACTGACTCTAGGCCTCTCACAATTATTCTTACTTTGTACAAGTAAGGTTTCGTAAAAAGGTTGGTAATTATTATCAAGTTTACTAATCACATGAAAAATATTATTAACGTAAAAAAGATAATGCTACGTATGCTCCCCAATATTATTATTTCAATTGACTGAGTACTTCAAACGCATTAGTTATTTCAATCTTCATATTTATGAATTAATTTTTTAATTTATTTTATCAGTAAATTGAATGATATTGCTATTTGGACACTTTACATCTGCCTTATTATTTTGCTAATATTGTGGAGGTTCATCAAACCTCCATGACATATCTTGTTGAAGCAGAAAGGAGCGAATCCAGAGGGTTGTCCAGACTGTACTCCCCTCACACGAGATTTTTCTTAATATATTAATTTTGTTTGTTTTATTGAGTTACCCCTTTTTAGTTTTCTGTATGTTTACGATTATTTTAATTGCTAGTATCGCCTATATACAGTTCCTGCCGATGTTTTATGAATCGTTTTTATTATTTGTATTTTCTGAATATTATTTTGAATTAGAACTTTAATAGCATCAAATAATTCGACTTTTTTTTCTGAAGGAATTATTTGATCGTTCTTTTTATACTGATTTTTATTCGGTAGCTTATTTTATGTTTCTTTACTTATCAAAATATAGTTAAATGTATTCCTTTTCAATTATTATTAATATTGAATTTTATATAATTGAATTTGGCACTTATTTCTTTATTTTACGGACGTCTGTGACGTCATGCTTGTGGGTGTCTCGTTTATATTTCTTTTATATTAATTGTTTAAAATGTTTTACTTCGCCATTGGTTTCCTTTTATGTATAGAATGATGTTTTTAATTTATATTGATTTTAATTATTTGTACTTTTGTTTTGTATTTTAACCTGTATGTTGTGACGTCACTATGAGGGGTATATAAACACCCGCTCTGACACCAATAAACGAGTACTATCTGGACTTTTGCTTGTGCTTGAAACCCTTTGGATTACTGCAGCTACAGACGAGACCTGACCTAAGGTTGTACCGAGCCCTTTTACATTACTTGCCTAGGGTACATTTGCTGGACGTTGTCTATTGTTTTTATTAGTTTATGTTTCTGATTGCTCGAAGTTCCCTCAGGACTTCGTGTTGCTTGACCCCTTCAGGGTGTTTTATCATCTCTTTTTATTCGCGAGGTCACTATTATTACTGTCACTTTGAATTTTAGTCTTTTTTTTTTTTTGTTTATTTTTACGTATTACCGTAATATTTTACTTACGTAAGGCCTTTTGCCACGACGGTACATTTGCTGTACCGTTTCAGTTTTCTCGGAGCCTTCTGCTCACTCATTTGCTTTTACGTTGCCCTTTTATTTTATTATAGTGACTTCCCGTTTTATTCTTTGCATTTCTTGTTTTATTGCTTTTATTATTAGGCCGAGCCATAAAGACCTTTTAAAGAGTGACTCAGCTCATGGTACACCCACGAATAGATGTTGATGGGATCTCGGGGAGTTATGCCCGCTACCATTTTTCTAATGACTCTCTGAGATTCGTAGACTTTGAGGAGTGAACGGGACCCTTCAATACTGGTCCCTAAGCCTTTTCCTGCCTCACAGGTGGCTCTAATTCGCCTCACGAACTGTGGGTACGATATCTCGGGTTCCTCATGACAGATGTATACCTTACAATATTATATTACCACTAATATGTCTGTCAGTGTTTTTTCATGAGCCTTTTACAGCTAATAGACTATCACTCAACTTCTTCTTCTTCTACTGGCTTTTCCCAATTTACTCGGGGTCGCCGGCACGGATCCGCCTCCTCCATGTCGTCCTCCATAATGCATCGCTCTCTGTCACCCCTTTCGCTATCTTGTCCTCTTTCACGCAATCCTCCCACCTTCTTTTGGGTCTTCCCCTCTTCCTCCTCCCAACAGTCATCCGTCTAACCCTCTTCCCTACATAATCTCCATTTCTTCTCACTACGTGTCCCAGCCACCTCAATCTGCTTTCTCTCAACTTTTCCGATATTACTGCAACTTTCTCTAATGTCCTCATTTTTTACTTTATCCAACTTTGTGAACCCCAGTGACCACCTCAGCATCTTCATTTCTGCTACCTGTATTTTCTTCTCCTGTGCTTTCGTCACAGCCACCGCCTCCATGCCATAGATCATTGCTGGTCTTACTATGGTCTTGTACATTTTTCCTTTCACCACATCTGACACTTTTCTATCGCACATCACCCCTGTTACTTTCTTCCACGCACCCCAACCTGCTTGTATGCGTTTTGTGACTTCCCTGTCCGAACCTCCATCTTCCTGCACTGTGGAGCCAAGGTACTTAAACTCTTTTACCTGGTTCACGTCCTCACCCTGTATCTTTACCGGTGTTACATCCTCATCATCATCCTCTACGTCCTCTTCTCCTACCTTCATCTTCAAATACTCGGTCTTCTGTCTACTGACTCTCATTCCTCTGGTCTCCATTGCATTCCTCCAAAGCTCTAATCTCAGCTCTACCTCCTCCTTCGTCTTCCCGCACACCACTACATCGTCCGCAAACAGCATATCCCACGGGGCTTCCCTCTGGACTACCTCCGTCATGCAATCCATAATCACTGCAAACAAGAATGGGCTAAGTGCTGACCCTTGATGCAGCCCCACCGTTACCTCAAACTCCTCCGTATCACCCGCCGCGCACCTCACCACAGTCTTACTGCTCCCATACATATCTTGTATCAACCTGATGTATTTCTCTTCCACCCCCCTCAGTCTCAAACAATTCCATGCCTCTTGTCTCGGTACCCGATCGTAAGCTTTCTCTAGATCAATGAAGATACAATGTAGTTCTTCTTGCCCCTCCCTGTGCTTCTCCATTATCTGCCTGAGCGCAAAAATTGCGTCAGTTGTGCTTCTATTTGGCATAAACCCAAACTGTTGGTCAGACACCTCCACTCTACTCCTCAATCTCTTGTCTATGATCCTTTCCCACATCTTTAGGGTATGTGAGGTTAGTTTGATGCCCCGGTAGTTTCCACAATCCTGTATGTCCCCTTTGTTCTTGAAAATGGGTATGAGAGTACTATCTCTCCATTCATCTGGCATATGCTCCGTCTCCAAGATGTTTCTGAATACCTCTGTTAGCCACCTCACTGCTGTTCTGCCCATAGCCTTCCATGCATCGACTGGTATATCATCCGGTCCCACCGCTTTACCATTCTTCATCCTTTTTATTGCTGTTGTCACTTCCATTTCTCCAACCTCCTCTATCTCTCCTTCTTCTGCAGCTTCAATCACTAGTTCTACTCTTGGGTTCTCTACATTCATCAATTGTTGGAAGTACTCCTTCCATCTTTCTTTTATCTGTTTGCCGTCTGTCAACACTAGCCCTTCACCGTCTTTTATCCTCTTAGCTTGGTATACATCTTGCGCCTCCTTATGTTTCTGCTTGGCTATCCTGATAGCTTTCCTTTGCCCATCTTGCCCGTCTAGGCTACTATACAACTCCTCGTACGCTTTGCTTTTGGCTTTTGCCACTTCTCTTTTTGCTTTCTTATTTGCCTCTTTAAAGGCTACAATAGTTTCCTCACATCTATTTAGATCTCTCTCCTTCTTCTTTTCTCGCTTGTCCCTGATCGCATCCTGCACCTCGGTGTTCCACCACCACATCTCTTCTTTCTTCCCTTTCCTGCCTGAAGTACGCCCTAGTACCTCGACAGCCGTTTCCCGTACTACCCCACTCAATATGCTCCACTCTTTCCGCTCTTCCATATCCAATTTCCTCTCCACCTCCTGGACAAATTTATTTCGATGTTCCTCTTCGTTTAACTTCCACCAGCGCGTTTTCTTTGTTCCACATTCGCTTCTTTTAATCTGTTGTTTCATCTTTACCTTGCAGACTACCAGCTTGTGCTGTTTAGCCACCGCTTCTTTTGGCAGGACATAGCAATCCTGTATTGTCTTCAGTTCCCTTCTTTTGCACATGATGTAGTCCACCTGTGTACTTTGTCCCCCGCTAGTATAAGTTGCTCGTCGGGTCAATCTCTTTTGGAAGTAGGTGTTAACTACTGCCATGCTTTTTGCTGTTGCAAAGTCCACAATTTTGTCTCCTCCTTCGTTCCGTATTCCGACACCGTACTTTCCCGTAACCTCTGTGTCCAAGCTCCCTTCCCCGACATGACCGTTGAAGTCACCTGCTACCCACGTCACCTCTGCATCTGGTATCTTCAGCATCACATCCCCAAGCTGTTCCCAGAAGTCGTCTTTCTCTTCATCTGTACACCCCACTTGAGGAGCGTAGATGCAAACCACATTCATAGTGGTTTCTGCCACCTCGATCTTGACCCATATTATTCTGTCGGATGTTCTGTTTACCTGCACCACTCCTTCTTTCATTTCCGGACTCAGCACCACTCCAACACCGTTTCTTTTGTTGTTTTCCCCCACATAGTACAACTTATAGCCGTTTCCCAGTTCTTTGGCTTTTTGCCCTTTCCACCTTGTTTCCTGCACACACAACACGTCTATTTTCTTCCTCTCCATTACATCCACCACTTCACGTCCCCTTCCGGTCATTGTACCCACGTTCAGTGTTGCGATGACCACTGTTCTGTCTACCATCTTTGACTTCCTCCTTTCACCCCTCTGAGCTATCTTCTTTAGTCTTACCCGCTCCTGGTAAGGTAGCCGTCGCTCACTTCTCACAGCTTTACGGCGATCTTGCTGCGCATCGCTTGTGGGGAATGCCCTAGCATTACTGTCTTTCCTCTGGTTCCGTGTCATATTGTGTTTGGCAAAGTTTTTAAAGCCGGATGCCCTTCCTGCCGCCAACCCTCCCCATTTACCCGGGCTTGGGACCGGCACTTCCACGTCACTGGATTGTGAGGCTTCCGTGGCTGGGTTAGACTATCACTCAACTGTTCTTATTTATTCCATTCGGGAGCAGTAAGGGTTGGATTGGCGTGTTCTAAGGTCTGTTCGTCATTGCCGCGGGTTTTCTGGTCGTGGAAGTGCTGGCGTCGGCGGAGGACAATCGAATCCCTGTGACGCTGGGAGTCCATGGCTTTACGGGAAGGGAAGGCGAGAGGACCATGAGTACGGGTCACTACAGCGGTTGCCAAGGACCCTGTCCACAAAGAGAGGCAGAGAGGAGGGGGGGGATGACTGTTTCGACAAAGCATACTGGAGAATGTGTACATATATATAAAAGTGTGTGGAACTTCACAGATAAAAAGTAAATCGAAAAAGGAACAAAATGATGATGGAAACTTCTTTAAATATTTAATTATATAAAAAAAGAAGCAAAGATAAAGGAACATTCTTAAAATTGATTAGTAATAAGTAAAAAGTATAATTTCTGAATTATATACTGTAACGTAACTGTAGTAGCATTCAAATGAGGTTTCAAGTTTGTCCTAGATAAGCTCTCATTGTCCAAGTGATCATTTAGGCAAGTCCCCCTTTCAATTCCATGGCTGCGAATTTTATATAGCATTTATCCCTTTATGGAAGGGAAATCTATTGTATTTTATCATCAGAAATAGCTTAATGTCATTATATAATGATATAATGATATATAAAGTAATGTAATAACTATAATATATAATATAATATGTATAATAATATTATAACTCCATAGAGAGTAATATGTATAATAATATTATAACTCCATAAATATATATACATATATATATATATATATATATATATATATATATATATATATATATATATATATACATATATATATATTTATATATATATACACATATATATACATATATATATATATATTTATATATATATACATATATATACATATATATATATATATATTTATATATATATACAGTGTATATATATATATATATATATATATATTTATATATATAGATATATATATATATATATATATATATACATAAATACAGGCATATATAAATGTGTGTGTATTCATATACAGTATTTATTACGACTATTTGTTTTGACAAGAACTAGATTTTTCGTTATACCTTCTTTGAAGAATCTGGTCATGCTTTCAAAACAATTATTCATATTACCGAAACTGGGATTGCTAGATTATGTAAAGTACGCAGTCAAGTTAAATATACTGACTCGTGAACATGAACCAATATACACTCGTGTGTGAGACTCTTTGGGCCTCACACTGTCCTTAAAACATAGAAGCAATAAGCTAAAAATCTGGTGCCACTGGAACTACCCTGTCTCAGGGCTCCTAGTCTCGCTAGATATTATTGTTTCTTTGTTCATTAAAGTAAGAGATTAAAGTAAAGTACTGTACTTACAGTTTTTTCTGCTTTGCCTGCACCTTCAGTGCTTTATTTTGAAGGTGACACAAGATTACAAGTAGGTGTAGTCAGCCCCCACCCCAGACCCGCAGCTCTCTTCTACCCCAGGGTAGCCCTTACGGGCTGTGACCCCTGGGTAGGGAGGCCCAGTAGTCTGGGGCGTCCTTTGGGCGCAACTTTTCTCTCCCACTGATTTTTTTTCCATACTTCTGTGTGACTTTCCTGAGCCTACAGGAGTCTCCTTGTGAGCTCCTGTATTCGCTTGGGGGGTGGGCACCAACTTACCGTCCCTCGCACTAGGCAGGTTCGGCGGTAGGAAGGTGTCTTACATACAACTCCGATCCCTTAGTTGGTACTGGAGAACGCAACCAGGCTTCCACTAAGGGGGGGTGAGGACGCTTAGCTGAAAGACTTGTTTTATTTTATCCTCTCTTAGCTATTGGGATTAGGTTGATCCAAAAGTTAAGGGAAAAGGTAGTCCTCTCAGGACAACGGGCTTTGGCCCAGGGTTCGGACCTGGTCCGACACCCAGTATGATTGATTCCCCGGCTACCCTTCCTCCTCCTCAAGGATGAGGGGCGACTTAGAACGTTTCTAAGACCACTTTGACCAGTAATGGAACCCCGACCAATGACCGACCCAGACGACACATTGATATCCCTCCCCAGAACGCAAGGTGCGTGAACATCCGTTGCATGAATGAAAATCAATCCCTGCAGAATGTCAACCCCTTTATCATTAAGAAGGTCCTTGATGGTCAAGTGGAAGGCAGTTTTGACTTTGTCCGTAAATTGCGAGATGGTAGCCTCCTTGTGAAAGTGCAATTTAAGTCTCAGATTAAAGATTTACTTAAACTGACGCAGATTCATGATATGAAGGTAAAAGTAACTATTCCTGTTGGCCCAAATACCTGTAAGGGAGTAATCTTTCACAGGGATTTGAGGACAATGGAAGAAAGCGAAATTCTTGATGCCATGAATGACCAAAACGTAGTAGACGTAAATTGCATGACCAAGAAGGATGGGAATGCGCGAACAAAGACCAGATTGTGTTTCTTGACTTTTTCTTCACCAAAAATTCCTAGTACTGTTAAAATCGGATATGAGATTGTTCAAGTAAGACCTTATATTCAAAAGCCAATGCGGTGTAATAGATGCCAAAAATTTGGACACACCTCATTAAGATGCAATGATAAGGATTCTAACAAATTCACTTGCGTAAATGTACTGGAGATCACGATACCACTGAATGCACGGAAAAGACACTCAAGTGTGCTAACTGTGGAGGTCCCCATCAGTCAAGCTCTGCTGAATGCAGTAGCCTGAAGAAGGAGACTGAGACATTAGCATACATGAGAGAACACGATGTTAGCTACCATGAAGCCAAGAAGAAAGTGGAAGGTTTGACAAGCAAACCCAATACTTCTTACGCCTCAGCAGTAACTAACACTGTTTCCAGTGCAAGCAGTGTTAATCAGCAGCTCGCAGTTAAGGACAAGGAAATTGCAGAATTGAAAGAAATGGTAAAGGACTTAATAAATCAGATTAAAGAATTGAATAAGACAATTAAAGAAATTGCTGAATCAACCCAGAAAAAACAGCATCTTAAGGAGGACGATACCAAATCACAATCTGGATCGCACCCTCTAGTCCAGGCGACCCCCACTAGGACTTCGCTTGGTTTTTGGTCTACTCGTAAGGGTAGATCATCTTCCGCCGGGCGCATCCCTAGTGGAGGGGAGCAGGCTATGGAGACTACTGTCTCCAAAAATTCCCGAGAGAGGCCCTCGGGAAGCTAGGGAGAGGAGGAGGCGCCTCCCTCCCAAAAAAAGAAAATAAAAACCGGCGGACAAGGCACTTCCAAACCCCATAAAACGTAATCCACGCGTATACCATTATACAATGGAACTGTCGAAGTCTTAGATCAAAATTAAACTCTCTTAGATTATTAGCCTCGTCCTATGCTCCCGATATTATCGTACTACAAGAAAGCCATTTAAACGACCAAGTCTCTGACGAGGTCGTATCGCTAAGAAACTACCATCTTTGTAGAAAAGACCGAGAGGGAAGGGGTGGAGGCGGAGTCGCCATGTACATCCACCAGAATCTCCCTTTCATTGAAGTGACGATTAATTCTACTTTGGAACACGTCGCATGCAAAGTAAAATTCAATAACACGTATCTGACTATATGCTCAGTTTACTGTCCACCTGATAAAATGTTAATCTATGATGAGCTTTTTGCTATTCAGGACAGTCTGCCAAACAACAAATTAATTTTAGGTGATTTTAATGCTCGTCATACATCATGGGGTTCCCTGCGGGTGAATGGTAGAGGTGAGCAAGTTGATCAACGACTCTGATCTGGTTCTTCTAAATGATGGTAGTCCAACGCGAATAGACGATAATACCGGTAATTTGAGCTTTATTGACCTATCACTGGTTTCCTCAACACTAGCAGCCAAGTGCCTGTGGCACACCATTGACGACTCGTTGGGAAGCGATCACCTTCCTATTTGTATTCAATATTCATGCGACACCACGAGGACGCCTTCAGCACCCATATTTAACGTAAAAAGAGCAGATTGGGTCGCCTTCACAAGGAGCGTCAAGCTCGAAGTTGTTGGAGAAACCATTGATGATAAAGTAAACAGTGTTCAAAATTGTATTATAAATGCAGCAATGGCAACCATTCCTAAAACTTCGACAGATAGCGTTAAGCATAGAGTTCCATGGTGGACACCAGATTGCTGCAGGGCGCTATGTGAACGAAATAGGGCCTACAGGCTTTTCCATAATAATATCACAAATGAGAACTTTCGCAAATACAAACAAGCGAGAGCTAGGGCTCGTAGAACAATCAGACAAGCCAAAAGAGACTCCTGGCGAAGCTTTGTCTCTACGATTAACAGCAATACAAAGTTATCAGAGGTTTGGTCCACAGTAAATAGAATAAATAGAAAAAAGACATCAAGTAAAATCAGAAATATCATTCATGAGGGAATTAATTATGATTCACCTAGAGACATTGCTAACACAATCGCCAGGCAGTTCTCTTATACAAGAAGCTCGGAAAATTATAACCCTGCATTCCTGACCACCAAGGAAGCAGCCGAGCTGCAACCAATTCACTTTGCCACAGGAGATAATTTTGATTATAATAAAGATCTAACTATGAATGAGCTTGTCCGAGCCCTAGAAGCCTGTAGAGGAACATCCCCAGGCCCCGATGAGATTCGATATGAGATGATAAGGCATCTTAATCAAGATGACATGATTAAGTTGCTAGAAGTGTACAATGATATTTGGAAAAGCCAGACTTTTCCAAATTCATGGCACTTCGCCCACATCATTCCCATATTGAAAGGAGGGGGAAATCCCAGATCCGCCATCTCTTACCGCCCAATTGCGTTGACAAGTTGCTTATGCAAGGTCATGGAAAGAATTGTTAGTAGTAGGCTATTGCATTTTTTTAAATACCAGAAATTTACTAGTTGACGAGCAGTGCGGTTTCCGAAAGGGACGTCAAACTCTCGATCAGCTAGTAAAACTGGAAAGTCATATTCATGAGGCATTTGCCAAAAAGCATTTTTTGATATCAGTATTTTTAGACATAGAAAAAGCCTACGACATGACTTGGCGACATGGCCTACTCAGAAAACTTTATGCTTTCGGATTACGTGGAAACTTGCCTTGTTTCATCCAAAATATCATTTCTGACAGAACGTTTTCTGTCAAATTATTTTCTGACAATGTCACTTTCTCGGACATTTTTGTCCTGGCAAACGGGGTCCCACAAGGAAGTGTCTTGTCTCCCACATTATTTCTATGTATGATAAATGACATTCTACCATCTCCTCCTCGGAATCTTAAATACTCACTGTACGCCGATGATTGTGCATTATGGCATTCCAGCAATAATGCAGAGTTCTCGGCAAATCAGATCCAATTGGCACTGGATATGATTCATAACTGGGGCCTTCAGTGGGGTTTTAAGTTTTCCATTAGAAAGAGTATTGGAGTGGTTTTTACACATAGGAGAAAGCCCAACATCAGGCTAACTCTAGACAACCACCCAATACCTATTCAAAATTCAGCTAGATTTCTTGGACTACTTTTTGATAGTAGATTAAATTGGAAAGACCACATTGGTCAGTTAAAGAATAAATGTCAAAAAGCACTCAATTTATTAAAGTGCATTTCTGGACACAAATGGGGAGCTGATAGAAAGTCTTTACTGATGTTATATAAATCCCTGATTAGATCTAAAGTAGATTATGGGTCAATCGTGTATGGCTCGGCAACGAGCTCAACTCTGAAAGGTTTGAATGTTGTGCAGAATGCGTGTTTACGCGTCTGTCTTGGAGCCCTTATGTGCACTCGCACTGAGCGCCTAGAGGTAGAGTCGGGAGTACCTCCCCTCCGTCTTAGACGCGGCCAGCTTGCGCTGACCTATGCCGCGAAGGTAGCCAGGCAGCCCCAACATCCCAACA
>NW_028234442.1:26645694-26650694 GCF_977035675.1 Penaeus japonicus
CTTTAAAGAAAGTTTTTCATCAGGCGTAAGCAATCCAAAAAAATGAATCTTTTCAGTTTTTGGATTACTTATGCTTGATGAGGAACTTTCTTTAAAATGTTCGAAATGTCGCGAGTTTTTCCTTCCATTTAGTGGCAGTGTTTTATTGTATCTGTTATGTGCACGCTACTGTGTTTGTGTCTTTCTGATTCATATATGTATATATACGTATGCTTGTATGTATATATAAATGCATTAATATATTCATATAAATAGACATATATATGTATATGTATATATATAAATATATATATATATATATATATATATATATATATATATATATATATATGTCTATTGATTTAGATATGAAGATATATTAGTTCGCAATTGTTTTAATATATTCCGTTTTTGCGGCTGGACTTTTTCAAATTTAACTGTTGAATATAGGTAATTGTGTTAGTAACATTTTACTAATCACTATGGTAATTAATGTTTGATATTGACTATAAACCTTTCATATTTACTTTTCCTAATTAAGGTTTCATAGTACGGTTAATTTTAATATGTTTATTAAGAAAGGAAAAGCACTAAAATATTTTAAGACGAATATAATGTTTAAGCTTCCCAAAATTATTATTTCAATTGACTGAGAACTTCAAACACATTAGTCATTTCAACTTTCATATTTTTAATGTTAAATTGATTCATAAAATGTATCATGAATAATCATGTTAAATCCTACTGAAATGCATAAGTGACACCCATGACGGAGAGAATCAGAATAAAGTTGCCAGCAAGGATACAAAAGCTGACTTTTTGTGGTAATATTAACCATTGACTTCATTTTATTCGTAAATTGAATGATATTGCTTTTTGGACGCTGCACATCTGCCTTATTACTTTGCTAATATTATATTATCATGTTATCAGTATCACCGTCATAATCATTCTGTTTATCAAAAATGTTATGAATTTAACATTACTATCTCTTTCGGGTTCAGATTAGTGTGTCCGGATTCAGATATGAATATATATTAATTTGCAATGGAATGCAACACGGATGTCTCTTAGTGGTCTTTCATGAGCCTTTTACAGCCAGTAGACTACCACTCAATTGCTCTTATTTATTCAGTTTTCGCGGATGGACTGCAGCAAATTGAACTGCTGGATGTAGGTAGTTGTGATGTTAATAACATTGTAATAATCTTAGTGGCAATTGATGTTTGCTGCTGACTCCTAAATCTTTATATGTGGCGTTCCCTTGAACGAGTGAAGTTTCAACCAAATGTTAAAATATCTTATAAGTTAATAAAATCGAAAAATAAATAAAACGATGTCGAAAATGGACCAATTGATCGCTTTCCAAATTTATTATTTAAATTGACTGAGTACTTCAAACACATTAGTCATTCCAATCTTTATCTTAATATCAAAAGTTATTTACAAAGCGCATTATATTTATGCTGAATCCTTCTCAAATGCAAAATATGACGCCCATCACTGAAAGATCCACAATGAAGTCGCCATCAACGATAGAAAAGCTGTCTTTAAATTGAATGATATTGCTCTTAGGACGCTTCACATTTGCCTGATTACTTGGCAGCGAGACTTTGCTTTTATCTCTAGAAAGAATGATTCCATATATTCTTGAGGTAATGACTCGGGTCTTAAATGTGACTCATCCATTCCAACCATTCAGAGTGACGCTTCCACTATTTCTGGACCATGTATGTAAACTAATACTTTAATATGCTCAGTACTATTAATAAAGGGACTACACTTTCTACATTCCGTTGAAACTGTATCCTTGTGTCTTATTCCCTCAAAAAGAAATCAACCAAAGTTCACTAACCAATTTGCCACAACAAAGCATGGACAGAACACAAGTACAAATAACATAAGACACTCATAAAAGTCTGGCACTTAATTCAAGAAAGACACGAAACTTTTTGATTCATTAGACGGTAACCTTAACTTGTAAATTTAAAGAGCCACTTCATTCTTCTTTCACTTAAATCAATATCTTATCCCAAAATGACTAAAACGAATCATAGTCTTACGAACGAGTGATTAGACGCTTTATTAACAGGATAAACCTGGTTCAAGACAAGTAAAATCCAAACGAGGGGGCGAGACATCATTCTAACAATGCGGATGTCTATTCCACTTTGGTCTGCCACCAGTATAACGGTGTATTCGCCTCCGTCGTCTGTCTTGGATATGATGGTGTGTGTTGATTCTAGTGGATGGTTAAACTTATCGATGGTTTCAAGTTTTATTCCATGCCACAGTTTAAGTAGCGTGGTGTGAAGAAAACAGCCATGGGAAGAGGGTAAATTTGGATAAAGACGCAACCAAACCTCTAAGCACGACACGATATTTTTTCTGGTAGTTTTCGTTCTGTTTTGTACAGTTTCGCTACTCATTTCCATCGGAAACCTTTCGTTGTTGAGTTACACCCCCCCCCCTCCCTCCCTCCCCACACGCGCGCCACCGTCGATACGGAACTAACGATTTCTGGCGCGAAATTTAAAGGGCTTTTTGCGTAATCAAAACCCAACCCATAAACCTAACCTAACCTAACCTAGTTTTTGGGTTTGCCCTAGCCAAGGGGGGGGGCTTCGCCCCCCCCTGGACCCCCCCCACTTTTAAGGCCACTGCGTGGCCGGTAACTTTTCAAAACGAACGTCCACCACCGACCACGGAACTGACCGATTTTTTGTCGCCCCCCCCTGGACCCCCCCTTATTTAACCACTGCGTGGCAGGTTCACTTTCAATGACCGATTTTAGCCTGCCCTAGCCAAGGGCACTTCGTAGCATCTGACTTTTATCTTCGAATGTTACCACTTCTTACCTTAATTGGAGGCGTGTGAGGGGCCGGGTTGTAATTCACAGTTTTCGCACTCCATTCCCATTGACAGAGCACCGTGGTCACGTAATAATTTCAGTCATGCAGCGTTATCTTTATAAAAAAAAAACCTTGATGAATTCCCGCTGAGTGTACCTACATCTTCCATACAATATAGCCATCTCGAAACTGATTTTGAAATTCAAGCAAGGACCCAGACTCTATGTTCAATTGTCTGTGATTGGTCGATCATTTTGTCGGTTAGACCTATTGTTTCCCTATTGGTGCTATTATTATCACGTGACAGTATTGCCGTCTATCGATACTTTTTTGTATTTCCGCGGGGGAGGTTAGCGCATGCGCAGAGCCGATATTTTTCAGTCAGATGTTTGTTAAGACGGAGGAATCATCTCTCCCGTTAATCGTTTTTAATTATTTTCAAAATAATATATCTCGGTTATTTTTCGTTTCCAGAAGAAAAGAGCTTTTATGGGTTACGTCATAATTAAAGCTACGTCATGCCCAAAGGTTTGTTTTTTCGCTACGTGTGGTTGCGTCTTTATCCAACAATACCGGGAAGAGCGTGGAGTAGTCGAGACGGACCGTAATGACTACTCAATGTTGGTATAATCACACTTCGTTTTCAACATTTCATCATGGGAAACATAGGATAATTTGAATGAACACAAATTTTGAGACATGTGGATCACATGATGGTAACGTAATAAATAAACAAGGGATACATTATGTGCTATGGGGATGACAAGAGAATTAGGATGGTTACAATTCGAAAAGATGCTTGATAAGTTGGAATTGTTGACCATTCATGAAACACTGATCATTTGAACATCGATAATAGTAATTGTTATACAGACATGGGTATTGATTAGGCATTTTCTAACGGTCATTTTGAGTTTAAACAAAATATTGTTCTACCCATGGACATAAGAATTACAGAATGGAAAACATTCGCGAGCAGTAAGGGTTGGATTGGCGTGTTCTAAGGTCTGTTCGTCATTGCCGCGGGTTTTCTGGTCGTGGAAGTGCTGGCGTCGGCGGAGGACAATCGAATCCCTGTGACGCTGGGAGTCCATGGCTTTACGGGAAGGGAAGGCGAGAGGATCATGAGATCGGGTCACTAAACGGTTGCCAAGAACCCTGTCCACAAAGAAAGACAATGAGAGGCTTGACTGTTTCGACAAAGCAGACAGCAGAATGTGTGTATATATAAAAGGGAGTGGAAATACACAGATAAAAAGTAAATGGAAAATAAATAAAATAAACAAAATCTAATGAAAACTTGCTAAAATGTTAAGTATGTAAAGAATAAGCAAAGATATAGGAACATTTCTAAAATTGATTATCTATGAGTAAACTTGATAATTTCTGAAATATATATTGGAACTTATCCGTAATAGCATTTAATTAAAGTTTCCAGTTTGTCCAAGAAAAGCTTGCATTGTCCAAGTGATCAATTAGGCAAGTCCGCCTTTTTAATTCCATGCCTACAAATTTTCTATAACATTTTCCGTTTATGGAAGGGGACACCAATGTATTTAAGTCATCAGAAATAACTTAACAAATAACAAAAACGTTGCAATAAAATGACGCTCGCGTTGATGGGTGAGTGAGCAGTCGAGCAAGTCGGTAGAATGGCTTCTAGACTAGAAAGAACTCCATAGAGCTTCCTCAATTTCTCGGGAGACAAGCATGCTGTTCCCGTCTCCAAGGAGAAAATACGCCAGATTTTTTTCTATTTGGTGAAGTGAGTGCGGAGGTGAGGGTGGATCCTGGCCCCTTCCTGCCCTGCCCTCTCTTTCCTCTGTGGATGGAAAGCCATCAATTGAGACGCCTCGCCAAAGGTGTGGCGACTCCACCAGACATTGCCACATCTCCACGTCTTTGCCTTATCAAAGATATATTTATGTGTGGGACAGAATATACAAGTATATATAGATAGATATAGGTATAGATGGATATTTATTTGTAATATTGTTGATCTAGCTGGAAAGCAGGTCTTGATAAGCTAATTAATAGCCAGAACAGCAGGTAACATCATTGATTTCAAACGTTTCGAGTTTTACAACACCATACTATAATATAATTATAAAACAAATATGATAAAACTAATAAAACAGTAAATATAATCGTTCATAAAATACCATACAT
>NW_028234442.1:26655694-26668194 GCF_977035675.1 Penaeus japonicus
CATTAGATCAGATTTAAACTGGGAGCCGCGATCAGACATTATTTCCTTCGGTATGCCAATGCGAGAGAATATTTCGACTAAAGCTTCGGCAACAGTTATGGTGTCTATATTCTTAAGCGGTACCGCCTCAGGGTATCTAGTGGCGTAATCTATTAAAGTGAGAATATATTTATGTCCCCTTCCTGAACTAGGCGTGACTGGACCAACAATAACTATCGCTACACGAGAAAATGGCACTGATATGGCGGGGATGTTCTTCATTGGTACCTTCTTACGCTGCCTCTGGCTGAAAATTTCTGGCATTTAGGGCACGAACGGCAAAACCTTTTAATGTCGGCCCCGGCACCAGGCCAAAGAAGTGATCAAAAATTTTACTAGATGTCTTACGGTGTGAGAAGTGGCCAGCTACAAGGGCATCGTGAGCAAGGTGCATTACATCACTGCGATATTTTCACGGGCACCACCAACTGTTTCCCTCCTATTTCATACTCATTCTGACTGGCTACACAAACTCTGTAAATCAATCCATCAATCATCTGGTAATTGACAGAGCGACTCTTACTCTTAACAGATTCACCATTCGCAATTTTGTCTCTTATAGATTTCAGACTGTTACAAGACTGTTGTTCTTTAACAATATCATCTTTAGTGATACTCCTATTCAGGAAATCAGGACAGGAAAGAGTTGCAGATTTAGATAGATTCCCTTTCGAAGAGCGAGTTTGAACGTTAAGGGCTAGTTCCGCAAGCTTAACACCAGTATTTTCATCTTTACAATCAGAAATTGAATTAGAAGGGTTTTCTTGTGTATTGCCTGACAATTGTTATGTGCCTTTACGTTATTAGTGACTGTATCATGCTGTGAGTCGTTACCATATGGGAATCTAACGCCAGGAATGAGACCAATTAAAATATCGGCAAACTTAATAGGAGCTGCGATGGCATTGATCCAACCAGTAAAGAATTTGCTTTGTATAAGACATCTCACTTTAGGAAACACACTCGGGACACCGAGGAAATCGTACACCTTAGCAACTTGGTTAAGCCTGAAACTAGATGGTACCAATTTTTCGTTTACTATTACACTAGAGCAACCCGTGTCCAGAACTACTCGAGCCGGTTTTTCACAAAGTCTTCCATTAGGATCAGACAGGCTGTTTGGAGGTACAAGTTCTGCTTCAAACACAAAATTTACTTTAGAAGCACTAGCTTTATTGGGTTTAAAGTTACGAGGGCACTGGGGACGTATATGACCGGATTTTCCGCAGCCGTGACACTTCACTTCTGTATTTTCCCTTGGGATTGCAGGTTTGACGGACGCGCGGGACTTAATTTCTCGATAGTTATGCGCGCCACGATAGCGATCTGCCGCTTCTGCCATGTCATGTGAATCACTAAAGCCACGCTCTTTCAAGAATACCCTAAGGTCATAACCACAGTTCATAAGGAGTTGGTCAGTAATAAGAAAATCACACAAGGATTCGTAATCTTTAGGAACTTTACTCATGCTTAGCCATCTTTCTAAATTAAGTTTCATCCTTACGATAAGCTGAACGTAGCTCTCTCTATCTTTGATTTTACTTTCTCTAAATTTACGGCGGTATGAATCGGCATCTATAGTGTAAGCCTTTAGCAAAGCGTCTTTCAGTTTATTGTAGTCCTTAATACTTTCGTCTGGTAAAGATGTGTACACCTTCAACGCGCGACCTCGCAAGCACGAACCCAAGTACACGTGATAGTCTTCCCTCTTCCACTTGTGAATCTCTGCTAATCTTTCGAATCGTTGTAAATAACTATCCAATTCGTCATCTTCATCAGTAAAAATAGGCAGCCTAAGACCTTCAAAATATGGTAAATTTGTCTTATTACTCGAGACTTCTTGAATTTTATTCAAGTTTGATTGCGCGAGTAGCAATTCATGCGCGCGTTGTTTCTCTGCTTCAGCGCGCTGTTTGTCTGATTCAGCGGTCTCTAATTCTAGTTTCCTTAGTTCCCGATCTGCTACCCTCTCTTCTCTATCAGCTCTTTCCTTTAACATCTCCTGTTCCTTTACAATTAGCTTTTCTGCAGCTTCGCCACTTAAACCAAGTGCTCGAGCTCTTTCCAAGATTTCTAGGAGTTCTGCCATTATATCTTATTCGAAAACGTATCTAATGGGATTACAAGCATTTTCACAACCTAATAAATTATCAAATATCGTTGGGAGATTAAGAGAATTTATTCAAACCCCCAAGAACTAGAAAAAAGTTCTAAAATATGACGTACCACAGTTCCAACATTAACAGTTATATGTCGACAACTGATCGCCCAATTACGAGGAACCGTAAGGAATAGTTCCTTATCCGTAATGCAAGTAATGTGTAAATGAAGCGAGATACAACTTCCAGTGTCTGTTGCCGCAGTATGCAAAGTGAAAAGAACGGCCCGTTATAGATTAACTTAACTGAGTACAACTTTGCCACGACACAGAAGAAAAAAAAGAAAATAATTCCACCTCACCTTAATCTCCCTTTCAGATGCCTGGGGTTTACAATAATTTTACTCACCACACCACTATCGTAAGCTTTACACCAGGAAACACCTTCACACGTTATGGACATACTAGTCTGGAAATTTTAAAATCATTAATACAGGTTTTAGAGTTGCCCAATGAACAAGGCTATTTCAAAAGTAGTATTTCAACCGAGATCTTTATATTGCCACAAGAATTTGATGAATATCCTACTCACTGCGCCACTTGTAGTAGGTTTCTTAACTATTGATATTTTTTTTCTGTGCATATGTATCTTACACACTTATAATTGATGAAGTTTAAGAAAATCTGTATTATGTTCTTTTCCATTTCATTTTTCATGTTTGTTTATTCTTTTCATTTAAATTAATGATTATTTGTACTGGATATTTATCTTATTCTTATGGCAAAGGAAAGTGCTTGGAGTATAATAGAGATTTATTATAACAAATAAAAGAAAAATATATATTGACACTGAATACAATTTTGACATTGGATGATTACTGCAGTTCGGCGTGATTCTTCAGAAACTGCGAGTAGCTTTTGTTATGTTTTTCAGATGATGTATATACAAAAAAAAGGCTGAAAATAGTTTACAATTAAAACAATATAATAAAGTTCAATGTATAGTTATTCAGATTATCTTAGCACATACAATTACATTTATACACATTTAACAAAAGAAAATTCCTCTCCTTGAGGAGACAACTCACGAGAGTGGTGGGTGGAAGGCGAGTGAGGACTCACCCTCGTCTGCAAGGTGTGACGTCACTTCCCAATTACCCTCAGGCATCTAACCTTACCCGAAAAAGTCTGGCCACGCGTGCTAGTTTGCGTAAGCTCGTAAGCATTCTATGGTTAGTTCGGCATTTTACCCCGTATATGATATGCATATACGACAAATCCACCGACAATGCCCCCTATTTAAGTTAATAATCGAGGATTTTAACTTTTACAGTTGGTGGCGTTACAATATTTACAAATCTACATAGGGCAGCGACTTAAGAAGTCAGCTCCAACATTATCTTTGCCCCGTATATATTTAATTGAGAAAGAATAGCATTGCAATGCCAAAGCCCAGCATTAGCATACCGTTTGAATTCTTCATACTGAAGAGATAAGATAAAGGTTTCTGGTCTGTTTGTAGGATAAACTCCTTGCCATACAGGTAAACTCTGAATTTTTCTATGGCCCATACAATGGCCAGGCACTCTTTCTCGATGGTTGCATAGTTTACCTCACGGTCAAGCAATTTCCCATTTGCATAGGCAATGGGCATCTTACAACCATTCACATCTTGCAAGAGTACTGCTCCTGTGTCACTGGCATCTGTACGAAGATAGAAAATTTTAGACATATCTGGCAAGCAAAGTATTGGGTTAGACATTAAAGAACATTTTAAAGAATTGAAGCTGTCAGTCTGATGCTGCTTCCAATCAAGTTTGTTACTGCTATACTTTTTCAGCATTTCACTGAGGGGAGCTGCAGTACTCGCATAATTTTGTACAAACTTCATATAATAACCTGTAGTACAAGAAAGGATCTGAGTTGTTTTTTTGTTGTAGGTAAGGGCATAGCGTTAATAGCTTTCACCTTTTCGTCAAGTGGGGTGATATAGTTATGGCCCAGCAATACACCTAGGTATTTAATTTTTGGATAACCAAAGAAACATTTAGAAGGACTAACAGTCAGTCCGTGATCTCTTAGTCTAGTCAGCACTTGTTTCACACCGTGCAAATGTTCATTCAGTCACTATTATGCACTACAATATTGTCAAAGTAACAATCCGTATTGGATAAACCACGTAAAACCTTACGCATCAATCTAATAAACGTTGCACACGCAGTTTTCAATCCAAACGGCATTACCTTCCACTGCATTAATCCTCTGTGAGTGGCGAAAGAAGTGTAAATTCTACATGGTTTTGACAAGGGGATTTGCCAGTAACCCTTGCACAAATCTAATTCACTGAAATATACATCATTTGCAAATTTATTCAGAGCATCTTCAGTAGTGGGCATGGGTTCGGCGTCAAACTCAGATATATTATTAATGGCCCGGAAGTCAATACAAACTCGCCATGTCCCATCAACCTTCTTAACCAGAACTACGGTGAGCAATATGGGGACTCTGAGGGTTCTATAACACCGAGTTCTAACATCTTATCCACCTCCCTATTGAACTCATGACTTAAATGATGAGGGATAGGATATGGTTTCTTGTGCACAGGGACATCAGATGTCAACTTAATATTGTGCTCTATTGATGAAGTTATCCCTGGCTTATCACAGATTACATCTTTGAAACGCTTTAGCAAAGTATGCATTTCTTCAGTCTGAATCGGAGATAACTTATCACTGATATTAGGTTTATCTCTATGATTGGTAATTGCATCAAAGTAAACAGGTTCGCATGTTCCGTCCACTAGCAATTCATCTTCAACACAAATTTGGGCTATATTACATTCAGGTTTCATTTTAGTCATTTCACGTCTAAAATATTTTTTTAACATATTTATATGATAGAGTTTCTCCTTCCCCTGCATCTTCACAACATAGTCAACACCATTTTCATGACACCTGATTACAGGGTACGGTCCACGCCACTGCATCACTAATTTATTGCTACATGTAGGCAACAAAACTAACACTTCATCTCCGACATATAATTTACGTACTTTAGTCTTTTTGTCATAGTATGCTTTGTAATTTCTACAGCTTATTTCAGCATATGATGCAGCTAGTTTGGCTGTTTCCTCTAATCGAGAACGGAGGTCAAGGACGTACTGGTAGGTTGTTTTTACCTCGTTATCAATGCCATCATTTGACCATAGCTCGTGTAGTATACTCAATGGACCACGTACCTTACGCCCGTATAAAAGTTCAAAAGGGGAAAACTTTAAGCTGTCGTTAGGCGTCTCGCGGTAAGCAAATAATGCTGCGGGGATGTACCGATCCCAGTCTTTCGGATGTTCTGAGCAAAGCTTTTTGATGATGGATTTTAAAACACCATTAAGCCTTTCAACGGCGCCATTACAACATGCGTGGTATGGTGACGTATACAAGGCTTTCACAGAGAGCAAACGATGAATTTCGCTCATTAGATCAGATTTAAACTGGGAGCCGCGATCAGACATTATTTCCTTCGGTATGCCAATGCGAGAGAATATTTCGACTAAAGCTTCGGCAACAGTTATGGTGTCTATATTCTTAAGCGGTACCGCCTCAGGGTATCTAGTGGCGTAATCTATTAAAGTGAGAATATATTTATGTCCCCTTTCTGAACTTGGCGTGACTGGACCAACAATATCTATCGCTACACGAGAGAATGGCACTGATATGGCGGGGATGTTCTTCATTGGTACCTTCCTTACGCTGCCTCTGGCTGAAAATTTCTGGCATTTAGGGCACGAACGGCAAAACCTTTTAATGTCGGCCCCGGCACCAGGCCAAAAGAAGTGATCAAAAATTTTACTAGATGTCTTACGGTGTGAGAAGTGGCCAGCTACAAGGGCATCGTGAGCAAGGTGCATTACATCACTGCGATATTTCACGGGCACCACCAACTGTTTCCTCCTATTTCATACTCATTCTGACTGGCTACACAAACTCTGTAAATCAATCCATCAATCATCTGGTAATTGACAGAGCGACTCTTACTCTTAACAGATTCACCATTCGCAATTTTGTCTCTTATAGATTTCAGACTGTTACAAGACTGTTGTTCTTTAACAATATCATCTTTAGTGATACTCCTATTCAGGAAATCAGGACAGGAAAGAGTTGCAGATTTAGATATATTCCCTTTCGAAGAGCGAGTTTGAACGTTAAGGGCTAGTTCCGCAAGCTTAACACCAGTATTTTCATCTTTAAAATCAGAAATTGAATTAGAAGGGTTTTCTTGTGTATTGCCTGACAATTGTTATGTGCCTTTACGTTATTAGTGACTGTATCATGCTGTGAGTCGTTACCATATGGGAATCTAACGCCAGGGATGAGACCAATTAAAACATCGGCAAACTTAATAGGAGCTGCGATGGCATTGATCCAACCAGTAAAGAATTTGCTTTGTATCAGACATCTCACTTTTGGAAACACACTCGGGACACCGAGGAAATCGTACACCTTAGCAACTTGGTTAAGCCTGAATCTAGATGGTACCAATTTTTCGTTTACTATTACACTAGAGCAACCCGTGTCCAGAACTACTCGAGCCGGTTTTTCACAAAGTCTTCCATTAGGATCAGACAGGCTGTTTGGAGGTACAAGTTCTGCTTCAAACACAAAATTTACTTTAGAAGCAATAGCTTTATTGGGTTTAAAGTTACGAGGGCACTGGGGACGTATATGACCGGATTTTCCGCAGCCGTGACACTTCACTTCTGTATTTTCCCTTGGGATTGCAGGTTTGACGGACGCGCGGGACTTAATTTCTCGATAGTTATGCGCGCCACGATAGCGATCTGCCGCTTCTGCCATGTCATGTGAATCACTAAAGCCACGCTCTTTCAAGAATACCCTAAGGTCATAACCACAGTTCATAAGGAGTTGGTCAGTAATAAGAAAATCACACAAGGATTCGTAATCTTTAGGAACTTTACTCATGCTTAGCCATCTTTCTAAATTAAGTTTCATCCTTACGATAAGCTGAACGTAGCTCTCTCTATCTTTGATTTTACTTTCTCTAAATTTACGGCGGTATGAATCGGCATCTATAGTGTAAGCCTTTAGCAAAGCGTCTTTCAGTTTATTGTAGTCCTTAATACTTTCGTCTGGTAAAGATGTGTACACCTTCAACGCGCGACCTCGCAAGCACGAACCCAAGTACACGTGATAGTCTTCCCTCTTCCACTTGTGAATCTCTGCTAATCTTTCGAATCGTTGTAAATAACTATCCAATTCGTCATCTTCATCAGTAAAAATAGGCAGCCTAAGACCTTCAAAATATGGTAAATTTGTCTTATTACTCGAGACTTCTTGAATTTTATTCAAGTTTGATTGCGCGAGTAGCAATTCATGCGCGCGTTGTTTCTCTGCTTCAGCGCGCTGTTTGTCTGATTCAGCGGTCTCTAATTCTAGTTCCCTTAGTTCCCGATCTGCTACCCTCTCTTCTCTATCAGCTCTTTCCTTTAACATCTCCTGTTCCTTTACAATTAGCTTTTCTGCAGCTTCGCCACTTAAACCAAGTGCTCGAGCTCTTTCCAAGATTTCTAGGAGTTCTGCCATTATATCTTATTCGAAAACGTATCTAATGGGATTACAAGGCTTTTTAAAACCTAATAAATTATCAAATATCGTTGGGAGATTAAGAGAATTTATTCAAACCCCCAAGAACTAGAAAAAAGTTCTAAAATATGACGTACCACAGTTCCAACATTAACAGTTATATGTCGACAACTGATCGCCCAATTACGAGGAACCGTAAGCAATAATTCCTTATCCGTAATGCAAGTAATGTGTAAATGAAGCGAGATACAACTTCCAGTGTCTGTTGCCACAGTGTGCAAAGTGAAAAGAACGGCCCGTTATAGATTAACTTAACTGAGTACAACTTTGCCACGACACAGAAGAAAAAAAAAGAAAAGAATTCCACCTCACCTTAATCTCCCTTTCAGATGCCTGCCTGGGGTTTACAATAATTTTACTCACCACACCACTATCGTAAGCTTTACACCAGGAAACACCTTCACACGTTATGGACATACTAGTCTGGAAATTTTAAAATCATTAATACAGGTTTTAGAGTTGCCCAATTAACAGGACTATTTCAAAGAATAGTATTTCAACCAAGATCTTTATATTGCCACAAGAATTTGATTATCCTACTCACTGCGCCACTTGTAGTAGGTTTCTTAACTATTGATTTTTTTTTTCTGTGCATATGTATCTTACACACTTATAATTGATGAAGTTTAAGAAAATCTGTATTATGTTCTTTTCCATTTCATTTTTCATGTTTGTTTATTCTTTTCATTTAAATTAATGATTATTTGTATTGGATATTTATCTTATTCTTATGGCAAAGGAAAGTGCTTGGAGTATAATAGAGATTTATTATAACAAATAAGAAAAAATATATATTGACACTGAATACAAGTTTGACATTGGATGGTTACTGCAGTTCGGCGTGATTCTTCAGAAACTGCGAGTAGCTTTTGTTATGTTTTTCCAGATGATGTATATACAAAAAAAAGGCTGAAAATAGTTTACAAATTAAACAAATATAATAAAGTTCAATGTAAAGTTATTCAGATTAACTTAGCACATACAATTATATTTATACACATTTAACAAAAGAAAATTCCTCTCCTTGAGGAGACAACTCACGAGAGTGGTGGGTGGAAGGCGAGTGAGGACTCACCCTTGTTTAGAAGGTGTGAGGTCACTTCCCAATTACCCTCAGGCATCTAACCTTACCCGAAAAAGTCTGGCTACGCATGCTCGTTTGCGTAAGCTCGTTAAGCATTCTATGGTTAGTTCGGCATTTCACCCCGTACATGATATGCATATACGACAAATCCACCGACAATGCCCCCTATTTAAGTTAATAATCGAGGATTTTAACTTTTACAGTTGGTGGCGTTACAATATTTACAAATCTATATAGGGCAGCGACTTAAGAAGTCAGCTCCAACATTATCTTTGCCCCGTATATATTTAATTGAGAAAGAATAGCATTGCAATGCCAAAGCCCAGCGCATTAGCATACCGTTTGAATTCTTCATACTGAAGAGATAAGATAAAGGTTTCTGGTCTGTTTGTAGGATAAACTCCTTGCCATACAGGTAAACTCTGAATTTTTCTATGGCCCATACAATGGCCAGGCACTCTTTCTCGATGGTTGCATAGTTTACCTCACGGTCAAGCAATTTCCCATTTGCATAGGCAATGGGCATCTTACAACCATTCACATCTTGCAAGAGTACTGCTCCTACCCCTGTGTCACTGGCATCTGTACGAAGATAGAAAATTTTAGACATATCTGGCAAGCAAAGTATTGGGTTAGACATTAAAGAACATTTTAAAGAATTGAAGCTGTCAGTCTGATGCTGCTTCCAATCAAGTTTGTTACTGCTATACTTTTTCAGCATTTCACTGAGGGAGCTGCAGTACTCGCATAATTTTGTACAAACTTACTGATATAATAACCTGTAGTACCAAGAAAGGATCTGAGTTGTTTTTTTGTTGTAGGTAAGGGCATAGCGTTAATAGCTTTCACCTTTTCGTCAAGTGGGGTGATATAGTTATGGCCCAGCAATACACCTAGGTATTTAATTTTTGGATAACCAAAGAAACATTTAGAAGGACTAACAGTCAGTCCGTGATCTCTTAGTCTAGTCAGCACTTGTTTCACACCGTGCAAATGTTCATTCCAGTCACTATTATGCACTACAATATTGTCAAAGTAACAATCCGTATTGGATAAACCACGTAAAACCTTACGCATCAATCTAATAAACGTTGCACACGCAGTTTTCAATCCAAACGGCATTACCTTCCACTGCATTAATCCTCTGTGAGTGGCGAAAGAAGTGTAAATTCTACATGGTTTTGACAAGGGGATTTGCCAGTAACCCTTGCACAAATCTAATTCACTGAAATATACATCATTTGCAAATTTATTTCAGAGCATCTTCAGTAGTGGGCATGGGTTCGGCGTCAAACTCAGATATATTATTAATGGCCCGGAAGTCAATACAAACTCGCCATGTCCCATCAACCTTCTTAACCAGAACTACCGGTGAGCAATATGGGGACTCTGAGGGTTCTATAACACCGAGTTCTAACATCTTATCCACCTCCCTATTGAACTCATGACTTAAATGATGAGGGATAGGATATGGTTTCTTGTGCACAGGGACATCAGATGTCAACTTAATATTGTGCTCTATTGATGAAGTTATCCCTGGCTTATCACAGATTACATCTTTGAAACGCTTTAGCAAAGTATGCATTTCTTCAGTCTGAATCGGAGATAACTTATCACTGATATTAGGTTTATCTCTATGATTGGTAATTGCATCAAAGTAAACAGGTTCGCATGTTCCGTCCACTAGCAATTCATCTTCAACACAAATTTGGGCTATATTACATTCAGGTTTCATTTTAGTCATTTCACGTCTAAAATATTTTTTTAACATATTTATATGATAGAGTTTCTCCTTCCCCTGCATCTTCACAACATAGTCAACACCATTTTCATGACACCTGATTACAGGGTACGGTCCACGCCACTGCATCACTAATTTATTGCTACATGTAGGCAACAAAACTAACACTTCATCTCCGACATATAATTTACGTACTTTAGTCTTTTTGTCATAGTATGCTTTGTAATTTCTACAGCTTATTTCAGCATATGATGCAGCTAGTTTGGCTGTTTCCTCTAATCGAGAACGGAGGTCAAGGACGTACTGGTAGGTTGTTTTTACCTCGTTATCAATGCCATCATTTGACCATAGCTCGTGTAGTATACTCAATGGACCACGTACCTTACGCCCGTATAAAAGTTCAAAAGGGGAAAACTTTAAGCTGTCGTTAGGCGTCTCGCGGTAAGCAAATAATGCTGCGGGGATGTACCGATCCCAGTCTTTCGGATGTTCTGAGCAAAGCTTTTTGATGATGGATTTTAAAACACCATTAAGCCTTTCAACGGCGCCATTACAACATGCGTGGTATGGTGACGTATACAAGGCTTTCACAGAGAGCAAACGATGAATTTCGCTCATTAGATCAGATTTAAACTGGGAGCCGCGATCAGACATTATTTCCTTCGGTATGCCAATGCGAGAGAATATTTCGACTAAAGCTTCGGCAACAGTTATGGTGTCTATATTCTTAAGCGGTACCGCCTCAGGGTATCTAGTGGCGTAATCTATTAAAGTGAGAATATATTTATGTCCCCTTTCTGAACTTGGCGTGACTGGACCAACAATATCTATCGCTACACGAGAGAATGGCACTGATATGGCGGGGATGTTCTTCATTGGTACCTTCCTTACGCTGCCTCTGGCTGAAAATTTCTGGCATTTAGGGCACGAACGGCAAAACCTTTTAATGTCGGCCCCGGCACCAGGCCAAAAGAAGTGATCAAAAATTTTACTAGATGTCTTACGGTGTGAGAAGTGGCCAGCTACAAGGGCATCGTGAGCAAGGTGCATTACATCACTGCGATATTTCACGGGCACCACCAACTGTTTCCCTCCTATTTCATACTCATTCTGACTGGCTACACAAACTCTGTAAATCAATCCATCAATCATCTGGTAATTGACAGAGCGACTCTTACTCTTAACAGATTCACCATTCGCAATTTTGTCTCTTATAGATTTCAGACTGTTACAAGACTGTTGTTCTTTAACAATATCATCTTTAGTGATACTCCTATTCAGGAAATCAGGACAGGAAAGAGTTGCAGATTTAGATATATTCCCTTTCGAAGAGCGAGTTTGAACGTTAAGGGCTAGTTCCGCAAGCTTAACACCAGTATTTTCATCTTTAAAATCAGAAATTGAATTAGAAGGGTTTTCTTGTGTATTGCCTGACAATTGTTATGTGCCTTTACGTTATTAGTGACTGTATCATGCTGTGAGTCGTTACCATATGGGAATCTAACGCCAGGGATGAGACCAATTAAAACATCGGCAAACTTAATAGGAGCTGCGATGGCATTGATCCAACCAGTAAAGAATTTGCTTTGTATCAGACATCTCACTTTTGGAAACACACTCGGGACACCGAGGAAATCGTACACCTTAGCAACTTGGTTAAGCCTGAATCTAGATGGTACCAATTTTTCGTTTACTATTACACTAGAGCAACCCGTGTCCAGAACTACTCGAGCCGGTTTTTCACAAAGTCTTCCATTAGGATCAGACAGGCTGTTTGGAGGTACAAGTTCTGCTTCAAACACAAAATTTACTTTAGAAGCAATAGCTTTATTGGGTTTAAAGTTACGAGGGCACTGGGGACGTATATGACCGGATTTT
>NW_028234442.1:26678194-26688194 GCF_977035675.1 Penaeus japonicus
ACACCAGATAATGTTTGCTTGCTTGCTTGTTGGATTTATTGGCTATCAACCAGCGGCACAAGCCAAGGTTATTAAGCCAATGATTCCATTTTATTTTATCAATCTATAGGTCATAAAGTTTTGTCTCCTTTAAAAAAGTGATTACTTTACTAATTATTTTTTCATTATCTGATAGTAGATTTTTAATATTTAATTCAATATTTTTCATTTGAAAGTAATTTTTTATATTCTGTCTTTTGTTATGGTATTTTTGACAGAATACCAGAATATGTGCCACTGAGAGGTGTCTAAGACAGTGGTCACATTGTGGAGGGAAATTTTTTTCGATGTAGGGAGTGAGGTGGGTTAAACGTGTGGCATTGACCCTCAGTCGGGCCAACACCACCTCCTCCCTTCTGTTTCTTCTGTGGGCTGTGTCCCACTGTTCGATTTCATTTTTGTACTTATTAATAGTGAGGTCGGTCCACTCACTCTGCCACAGGAGATGGATTTTTGCTTTTATAAAAGAGACAAAACACCTGAGATCTGTGTGGATAATACCAGGCTCCAGATCGCCAGTCGACCCGGCTAGTTTGTCAGCCTGTTCATTACCATGGATACCTGAGTGTCCAGGTACCCATATCAGTTTGATTGATTTATTGGCACTATGCATTTTACGAATGATATTACCCTGTATTTCATTATAGGTGGTTTCTAGTGATTTAATGGCTTTAATTGAACTTAACGAGTCTGAAAAAATGACTATTCTATCGTGGGTCGTCGATAGGGCAAAATCTAAAGCTTTATCTATTGCAAAAAGTTCGGCAAGAAAGATCGATGTATGATTCGGCAATCGAAATCTCAACTGACATTCAGTCGACCATACACCCGCTCCCACACACTCGTCTGTCTTGGACCCGTCGGTATAAAGATGAAAAAAAGAAAGATGTTTAATTAGGATCTCTCTGAACCTCTGGCGTACCTCCACCTCCGACACCGTGGCTTTGGCTGTTGGTAGCCAGTCTAAAACGGTGGTGAAATTTGGGTTCTCCCACGGTGCTATATTTGACTGAACCAGGGTATCGATGGTAGAGAGATCTATACCGACTTTATCTATGAGGTCATGGAGTCTATTGCCCAGCGGCTTCCCGCCGCGTTGTTGGGGCCCTACCTGCCGGCGCAAAACATCCCTATTTGGATGCTGGGGCTGCCTGGCTACCTTGGCGGCATAAGTCAGCTCAAGCTGGCCGCGTCTAAGACGGAGGGGAGGTACTCCCGACTCTACCTCTAGGCGCTCAATGCGAGTGCACTTAAGGGCTCCAAGACAGACGCGTAAACACGCATTCTGCACGACATTCAAACCTTTCAGAGTTGAGCTCGTTGCCGAGCCATACACGATTGACCCATAATCTACTTTAGACCTAATCAGGGATTTATATAACATCAGTAAAGACTTTCTATCAGCTCCCCATTTGTGTCCAGAAATGCACTTTAATAAATTGAGTGCTTTTTGACATTTATTCTTTAACTGACCAATGTGGTCTTTCCAATTCAATCTACTATCAAAGAGTAGACCAAGAAATCTAGCTGAATTTTGAATAGGTATTGGATGGTTGTCTAGAGTTAGCCTGATGTTGGGCTTTCTCCTATGTGTAAAAACCACGCCAATACTCTTTCTAATGGAAAACTTAAAACCCCACTGGAGGCCCCAGTTATGAATCATATCCAGTGCCAATTGGATCCGATTTGCCGAGAACTCTGCATTATTGCTGGAGTGCCATAATGCACAATCATCGGCGTACAGTGAGTATTTAAGATTTCGAGGAGGAGATGGTAAAATGTCATTTATCATACATAAAAATAAGGTGGGAGACAAGACACTTCCTTGTGGGACCCCGTTTGCCTGGACAAAAATGTCCGAGAAAGTGACGTTGTCAGAAAATAATTTGACAGAAAAAGTTCTGTCAGAAATGAAATTTTGGATAAAACAAGGCAAGTTTCCACGTAATCCGAAAGCATAAAGTTTTCTGAGTAGGCCATGTCGCCATGTCATGTCGTAGGCTTTTTCTATATCTAAAAATACTGAAATCAAAAAATGCTTTTTGGCAAATGCCTCATGAATATGACTTTCCAGTTTTACTAGCTGATCGAGAGTTTGACGTCCCTTTCGGAACCCGCACTGCTCGTCAACTAGTAAATTCCTGGTATTTAGAAAATGCAATAGCCTACTATTAACAATTCTTTCCATGACCTTGCATGAGCAACTTGTCAACGCAATTGGGTGTTAAGAAATGGCGGATCTGGGATTTCCCCCTCCTTTCAATATGGGAATGATGTGGGCGAAATGCCATGAATTTGGAAAAGTCTGGCTTTTCCAAATTTCATTGTACACTTCTAGCAACTTAATCATGGCTTCATGATTAAGATGCTTTATCATCTCATATCGAATCTCATCGGGGCCTGGGGATGTTCCTCTACAGGCTTCTAGGGCTCGGACAAGCTCATTCATTGTAAGATCTTTATTGTAATCAAAGTTATCTCCTGTGACAAAGTGAATTGGTTGCAGCTCGGCTGCTTCCTTGGTTGTCAGGAATGCAGGATTGTAGTTTTCCGAGCTGCTTGTATAAGAGAACTGCCTGGCGATTATGTTAGCTATGTCTCTAGGTGAATCGTAATTATTTCCCTCATGAATGATGTTTCTGATCTTTATTGATGATTTTTTTCTATTGATTTTATTAACTGTGGACCAAACCTCTGAGATCTTAGTGTTGCTATTGATCGTAGAGACAAAGCTTCGCCAGGAGTCTCTTTTGGCTTGTCTGATTGTTCTTCGAGCCCTAGCTCTCGCTTGTTTGTATTTGCGAAAGTTCTCATTTGTGATATTATTATGGAAAAGCCTGTAGGCCCTATTTCGTTCACATAGCGCCCTGCGGCAATCTGGTGTCCACCATGGAACTCTATGCTTAACGCTATCTGTCGAAGTCTTAGGGATGGTTGCCATTGCTGCATTTATAATACAATTTTGAACATTGTTTACTTTATCATCAATGGTTTCTCCAACAACTTCGAGCTTGACGCTCCTTGTGAAAGCGACCCAATCTGCTCTTTTTACGTTAAATTTGGGTGCTGAAGGCGTCCTCGTGGTGTCGCATGAATATTGAATACAAATAGGAAGGTGATCGCTTCCCAACGAGTCGTCAATGGTGTGCCACAGGCACTTGGCTGCTAGTGTTGAAGAGACCAGTGATAGGTCAATGAAGCTCAAATTACCGGTATTATCGTCTATTCGCGTTGGACTACCATCATTTAGAAGAACCAGATCAGAGTCGTTGATCAACTTAACTACTTGCTCACCTCTACCATTCACCCGCAGGGAACCCCATGATGTATGACGAGCATTAAAATCACCTAAAATTAATTTATTATTTGGCAGACTGTCCTGAATAGCAAAAAGCTCATCATAAATTAACATTTTATCAGGTGGACAGTAAGCTGAGCATATAGTCAGATACGTGTTATTGAATTTTACTTTGCATGCGACGTGTTCCAAAGTAGAATTAATCGTCACTTCAATGAAAGGGAGATTCTGGTGGATGTACATGGCGACTCCGCCTCCACCCCTTCCCTCTCGGTCTTTTCTACAAAGATGGTAGTTTCTTAGCGATACGACCTCGTCAGAGACTTGGTCGTTTAAATGGCTTTCTTGTAGTACGATAATATCGGGAGCATAGGACGAGGCTAATAATCTAAGAGAGTTTAATTTTGATCTAAGACTTCGACAGTTCCATTGTATAATGGTATACGCGTGGATTACGTTTTATGGGGTTTGGAAGTGCCTTGTCCGGCGGTTTTTATTTTCTTTTTTTGGGAGGGAGGCGCCTCCTCCTCTCCCTCGCTTCCCGAGGGCCTCTCTCGGGAATTTTTGGAGACAGTAGCCTCCATGGCCTGCTCCCCTCCACTAGAGAGACGCCCGGCAGAAGATGATCTGCTCTTACGAGCAGAACTACCACCAGACGAAGTTCTAGTAGGGGTCGCCTGGACTAAGAGGTGTGATCCAGATTGTGATTTGGTATCATCCTCCTTATGATGCTTTTTTTGCTGGGTTGATTCAGCAATTTCCTTTATTGTTTTCGTCAATTCTTTAACTTGATTCATTAAATTTTTAACTGTTTCCTTTATTTCCGAAATTTCCTGGTCCTTAGCTGCGAGCTGCTGACTAATACTGCTTGCATTGGAAACGTTGTTAGTTACAGCTGAGGCGTAAGAAGTATTGGGTTTGCTTGTCAAACCTTCCACTTTCTTCTTGGCCTCACGGTAACTAATATCGTGTTCTCTCATGTATGCCAATGTCTCAGTCTCCGTCTTCAGGCTACTGCAATCAGCAGAACCTGACTGATGGGGACCTCCACAGTTAGCACACTTGAGGGTCTTTTCCTTGCATGTAGTAGTATCATGAGCTCCAGCACATTTACCGCATATAAATTTGTCTGTATCTTTATCATTGCATCGTAATGAGGTGTGTCCAAATTTTTGGCATCTATTACAATGCATTGGTTTTTGGATATAGGGTCGAACTTGAACGATCTCATACCCAACTTTAACAGTACTTGGAATTTTGTTAGAAGAAAAAGTCAAGAAACACAATCCGGTTTTTACTCGCACATCTCCATCTTTCTTAGCCAAACAATTTACGTCTACTACGCTCTGGTCTTTCATGGCCTCAAGAATTTCACTTTCTTCCATTGTCCTCAAATCCCTGTGAAAGATTACTCCCTTACAGGTATTTGGGCCAACAGGAATAGTTACTTTAACTTGTAAGTCATGAATTTGCGTCAGTTTAAGCAAATTCTTAACCTGAGATTTAAATTGTAACTTAACAAGGAGGCTGCCATCTCGCAATTTTCGGACAAAATCAAACCCGCCTTCCACTTGACCATCAAGGACCTTCTTGATGATAAAGGGGTTGACATTCTGCAAGGATTGATTTTCTTTCACGCATCGAATGTTCAAGCACCTTGCGTTCTCTGGAGGGATATCAATATGTCTTCTGGGTCGGTCATTGGTCGGGGTTCCATTTTTAGTCAAATTTGTCTTAGAAAGGTTCTGAGTCGCCCCTCCTCCTTGGGGAGGAGGAAGGGTAGCCGGGGGATCAATCATACTAGGGTGTCGGACCAGGTCCGATCCCTGGGCCAAAGCCCGTTGTCCTGAAAGGACTACCTTTCCCTTAACTATTGTATATCAACCTAATCCCAATAGCTAAGAGAGGATAATAAAAAACAAGTCTTTCAGTTAAACGTCCTCGCCCCCCCTTAGTGGAAGCCTGGCTGCTTTCTCCAGTACCAACTAAGGGATCGGAGTTGGTGTGTAAGGCACCTTCCTACCGCCGAACCTGCCTATTGCGAGGGACGGTAAGTCACTGCCCACCCCCCAAGCGAATACAGGAGCTCACAAGGAGACTCCCGTAGGCTCAGGAAAGTCACACCAGAAAAATAGAAAAAATTCAGGGGGAGAAAAAAGTTGCGCCCGAAGGACGCCCCAGGCTACTGGGCCTCCCTACCCAGGGGTCACAGCCCGTAAGGGCTACCCTGGAGTAGAAGAGAGCTGCGGGTCTGGGGTGGGGGCTGACTACTCTACTTCTACTACTAGTCTCGTGTCACCTTCAAATTCAAAGCACTGAAGGTGCAGAAAAGCACTTAAAGTGCACAAAATCTGAAAAACAGTGTTTTACTCGACTATTTTACTTTAATTAAACACAGAAACAACCAAATGTCAAGCAAAACGAGAGGCCCCGGAAACCAGGGTAGCTCTGGTGTCACAAGACTTATATTTTAATTGCTGCTGCGTTACAAAAAACGGTGTGAGTACATCAGTTTCTCATACACGAGTGATAATGTTTAAGCTTCCCAAAATTATTACTTCAATTGACTGAGTACTTCAAACACATTAGTGAATTCAACATTCATATTTTTAATGTTAGATTGATTTATAAAATTTATCATGAATAATAATGTTACATCCTACTGAAATGTATAAGTGACACCCATGACGGAAAGAATCAGAATAAAGTTGCCAGCAAGGATACAAAAGCTGACTTTTAGTGGTAATATTAACCATTGAATTCATTTTATCCGTAAATTGAATGATATTGCTCTTTGGACGCTTCACATCTGCCTTATTACTTTGCTAATAGTATATTATCATGTTATCAGTATCACCGTCATAATCATTCTGTTCATCAAAAATGTTATGAATTTAACATTACTATCTCTTTCGGGTTCAGATTAGTGTGTCCGGATTCAGATATGAATATATATTAATTTGCAATGGAATGCAACACGGATGTCCCTTAGTGGTCTTTCATGAGCCTTTTACAGCCAGTAGACTACCACTCAATTGCTCTTATTTATTCAGTTTTCGTGGATGGACTGCAAATTCAATTGCTGGATGTAGGTACTTGTGATGTTAATAACATTGTAATAATCTTAGTGGCAATTGATGTTTGATGCTGACTCCTAAATCTTTGTATGTGGCGTTCCCTTGAACGAATGAAGTTTCAACCAAATGTTAAAATATCTTACAATAAAATCGAAAATAATTAAAAATTACAAAAAAGACACCAATTGATCACTTTCCAATTTTATCATTTGAATTGACTGAGTACTTCAAACACATTAGTCATTCCAATCTTTATCTTAATATCAAAAGTTATTTACAAAGCGTATCATAATTATGCTGAATCCTTCTCAAATGCAAAATATGACGACCATGACTGAAATATCTAGAATGAAGTCGCCATCAACGATAGAAAAGCTGTCTTTAAATTGAATGATATTGCTCTTAGGACGCTTCACATTTGCCTGATTACTTGGCAGCGAGACTTTGCTTTTATCTCTAAAAAGACTCATTCCATAGATTCTTGAAGTAATGACTCGGCTCTTAAATGTGACTCATCCATTCCAACCATTCAGAGTGACGCTTCCACTATTTCTGGACCATGTATGTAAACTAATACTTTAATATGCTCAGTACTATTAATAAAGGGACTACACTTTCTACATTCCGTTGAAACTCTATCCTTATGTCTTATTCCCTCAAAAAGAAAACAGCCAAAGTTCACAAACCAATTTGCCACAACAAAGCATGGACAGAACACAAGTACAAATAACATAAGACACTCATAAAAGTCTGGCACTTAATTCCAGAAAGACACGAAACTATTTGATTCATTAGACAGCAACCTTAACTTGTAAATTTAAAGAGCAACTTCATTCTTCTTTCACTTAAATCAATATCTTATCCAAAAATGACTAAAACGAATCATAGTCTTACGAACAAGTGCTTAGACGTTTTATTAACAGGATAAACCTGGTTCAAGACAAGTAAAATCCAAACGAGGGGGCGAGACATCATTCTAACAACGCGGATGTCTATTCCACTTTGGTCTGCCACCAGTATAACGGTGTATTCGCCTCCGTCGTCTGTCTTGGATATGATGGTGTGTGTTGATTCTAGTGGATGGTTAAACTTAGCGATGGTTTGAAGTTTTATTCCATGCCACAGTTTAAGTAGCGTGGTGTGAAGAGAACAGCCATGGGAGGAGCGTGGAGTAGTCGAGACGGACCGTAATGACTACTCAATGTTGGTATAATCACACTTCGTTTTCAACATTTCATCATGGGAAACATAGGATAATTTGAATGAACACAAATTTTGAGACATGTGGATCACATGATGGTAACGTAATAAATAAACAAGGGATACATTATGTGCTATGGGGATGACAAGAGAATTAGGATGGTTACAATTCGAAAAGATGCTTGATAAGTTGGAATTGTTGACCATTCATGAAACACTGATCATTTGAACATCGATAATAGTAATTGTTATACAGACATGGGTATTGATTAGGCATTTTCTAACGGTCATTTTGAGTTTAAACAAAATATTGTTCTACCCAAGGACATAAGAATTACAGAATGGAAAACATTCGCGAGCAGTAAGGGTTGGATTGGCGTGTTCTAAGGTCTGTTCGTCATTTCCGCGGGTTTTCTGGTCGTGGAAGTGCTGGCGTCGGCGGAGGACAATCGAATCCCTGTGACGCTGGGAGTCCATGGCTTTACGGGAAGGGAAGGCGAGAGGATCATGAGATCGGGTCACTGCAACGGTTGCCAAGAACCCTGTCCACAAAGAAAGACAATGAGAGGCTTGACTGTTTCGACAAAGCAGACAGCAGAATGTGTGTATATATAAAAGGGAGTGGAAATACACAGATAAAAAGTAAATGGAAAATAAATAAAATAAACAAAATCTAATGAAAACTTGCTAAAATGTTAAGTATGTAAAGAATAAGCAAAGATATAGGAACATTTCTAAAATTGATTATCTATGAGTAAACTTGATAATTTCTGAAATATATATTGGAACTTATCCGTAATAGCATTTAATTAAAGTTTCCAGTTTGTCCAAGAAAAGCTTGCATTGTCCAAGTGATCAATTAGGCAAGTCCGCCTTTTTAATTCCATGCCTACAAATTTTCTATAACATTTTCCGTTTATGGAAGGGGACACCAATGTATTTAAGTCATCAGAAATAACTTAACAAATAACAAAAACGTTGCAATAAAATGACGCTCGCGTTGATGGGTGAGTGAGCAGTCGAGCAAGTCGGTAGAATGGCTTCTAGACTAGAAAGAACTCCATAGAGCTTCCTCAATTTCTCGGGAGACAAGCATGCTGTTCCCGTCTCCAAGGAGAAAATACGCCAGATTTTTTTCTATTTGGTGAAGTGAGTGCGGAGGTGAGGGTGGATCCTGGCCCCTTCCTGCCCTGCCCTCTCTTTCCTCTGTGGATGGAAAGCCATCAATTGAGACGCCTCGCCAAAGGTGTGGCGACTCCACCAGACATTGCCACATCTCCACGTCTTTGCCTTATCAAAGATATATTTATGTGTGGGACAGAATATACAAGTATATATAGATAGATATAGGTATAGATGGATATTTATTTGTAATATTGTTGATCTAGCTGGAAAGCAGGTCTTGAAGCTAATTAATAGCCAGAACAGCAGGTAACATCATTGATTTCAAACGTTTCGAGTTTTACAACACCATACTATAATATAATTATAAAACAAATATGATAAAACTAATAAAACAGTAAATATAATCGTTCATAAAATACCATACATGTATGCATTATTTTCGTTAGGTGTCAGGAAGTAAAAGCACGCAAGACATGTCATGTAGAAAGAAAATGGATAAAGGGGTGGCTGTACTATTTCAGTATTTCCTGATTAGCTGATGAGCTATATTACTTTATTTTAGGTTTCATTTTCCATATCCAAAGCTTTCCGAAATACACAATTCTAAATCAGAGGAGCAGAGTCAAATGCATTTATTAATTAAGTGACAATGCCATAGAGGAAACCACTGGTTTACTCGATCTAGATTTTGTACAATTTATTCTTTTCTTTTCTCATCTGATAGAAAGATTTCTTTCCAACATAAGCGGGATGACACATACCATAAACACACACACACATATATATATATATATATATATATATATATATATATATATATATATATATATATATATACAAACACACACATGCACACACACATAATAACCAAATTTAGGGAGTATCTAATCTTATCTTTGATTTTGAAGAAAATAACAATGGTATTAGGGGCCTTAGAAATAGTCTAATAATAATTGTGTCGTAATTTTGATTTATTACATAAGTCAATTTTAGTGTAGGGAAGATTTCTGTGAATGTTATCTTCTGGGGCAGTGAGTACAGATCATTTCTAGTGTTTCCTTTAATAGTGTTACCCAGAACATAATTCAAAACCAATTTTCATCAGCGTGTTCTTGTGAAATTTGCTTCACTAAAAATGATTTTTTTTTCAATTTTATATGCTCTCATAACTAGTTTGCACTCGATTGGTTTCATATTCTAGGGCAGTGGTTCTCAAACTGGGTGCCGCGGCACCCTGGGGTGCCACGGACAGCGCCTAGGG
>NW_028234442.1:26710471-26715471 GCF_977035675.1 Penaeus japonicus
CATTTGCTGTTTTGTTGGGGACGGGGACGAGTTCACAAAAACGAGTGAAGTTATCAATGAAGACTAAAATATAACGATTACCATTGCGAGAAGGTAGAAAACCTGACAATGTGTCGCAAGAGACTTTCTGGAAAGGAAAGTCTGGAATGTCATATTTCAATGCAGGGGCTGGGTCATTGGTATTTCCTTTGTAATAAGGGCATTGCTTACAAGACTGAACATGCTTAGCAACTTTGCTAATAAGGTGTGGGAAGAAGAAGCGTTGCTGAGCTAAGTGAATTGCCTTGTACTTACCACAGTGTGCAGCTTCTTTCGACTCATGGAAAAGAGGAAGGATTCGACCTTCAAGGGATTCAGGAATAACTACAAGCTTACGAGATGCCTTAAGCTTTCTTGTCCTATATCTAGACTTGTAGCAAAGTAGACCGTTAGCATCGAGGTAAAGTTGACTTACTCGAACATGTCTGCTAGGGGGAGGTCTTTCATTCCTTTCTAAAGCTTGAATTAAGGGGCCGTACAGATTATCATTACGTTGCGCTATCCGGATCTCGTCCTCCGTGGGTGGGTCCATGGGAGGTACGGCTGGGGCAGCCAAGACCGGGGCGGTAACAGAATGAATGGAGTCGGAACGGCGACCATTAACATGTGCAGACCGGATCTCGTCCTCCGAAGGATCCTCAACGGTAGGAGCGGCAGTATTTGCCAAGATCGGTGCAATGTCAGAGAATTTCATCTTGCGGGAGGCAAAGGTGGGCGAGGAGCTAGATTCAGGCAGGTTGTGAGCGTCAGAGAGGGGAGCGCGTGATAGCGCGTCGGCAACAACATTTTGTTTCCCGGGTAAATAAACAATGGTGACGTCAAACTCTGCAAGAATTTCAATTGCGCGGGCGCGTCGTCCATGAGGGTCCCTACCCTTAAATATGGACGTGAGGGGGGAATGATCAGTGTGCACTTCTATCTGATATCCCAAGATTAGCTCTCGAAAATGACGGAGGGCCCATGTGATACTGAGTAATTCACGGTCCGTCGTGTGATAGCGTTTCTCCGCTGAATTGAGGGCGCGACTTGCAAAAGCAATGGGCTGCGTTTTTCCAGAATGGCCATGTTTCTGGTGGAGTACTGCTCCGAGCCCGAGGTTTGAGGCATCAGTGGTGAGGACAAAAGGCAAACTGAAATCGGGGAAGGCTAAGAGTGGAGCCTTAATCAGTCGCGATTTAAGAGTTGAAAATGCGGCTTTTTCCTCGTCTGTCCACTGCCAAGTAGTATCCTTTTTAAGGAGATGGTTAAGCGGTGTCGCGATGGACCCGTAACCTTGAATGAACGGCCTGTAAAAACCTGAAAGGCCTAAAAATGATTTCAATTCCTTCTGGTTCTTAGGTGTTGGAAAGTCGGCAATGGCTTTAACTTTTGAATCATTAGGTGCAATACCTTTAGATGACAAGGTATGGCCTAAGAATTCTAACTTAGACTTGAAGAACTGACATTTGCTAGGTTGAATACATAGTCCTGCAGTTGATAGCCTATTGAAAACCTGGCGCAATTTCTTCTCGTGTTCAGAGAGGGAGGGTGAACAAATTAAAATATCATCTAAATACACGAGGACCTGATCATTAATTAATCCTGATAGTACAAGTGACATTAATCTGCTAAATGTGAGAGGGGAATTGCGAAGGCCAAAAGGACATACTAAAAATTCAAAGTGTCCCATATGAGTCGAGAAAGCCGTATATGGCACGCTTTCAGGAGCCATAGGAACTTGCAGGAAGCCTTTAGCAAGGTCAATAGTTGAAAAAATCTTATTATTAGAGCCAATGTCTTGCAACAACAATCTAAGATTAGGAATTGGGAATGGTTCTGGCACTGTTACTTTATTCAACTTGCGATAGTCGACCACTGGGCGGAAAGTATTATCCTTCTTTGGAACAAGGAGGAGGGGAGAGGCCCAGGGTGAATTGCTTGGTTGAATAAGATTCATGTCTAACATTGTTTTAACTTCCTTTTCCAAGGCCTGTCGCTTCGAGTGAGGGATCTTATAACTCGGTATGTACGAAGGCTTAGCATCAGGCTCGAGGGTAATGGAGTGTTGAAGCAATGTTGTTTTTCCGATAGGACGGTCCTTGGTTGGCAGTACGCTTGGGAATTCTTTAAATAAGTTATTCAAAATATCATATCCTTCATGAAAATCTAAATTTTGCTTCAGAACATGATCAGAGCTCTGCTCATCAGGGGAAGATGATGTTGCAGAAAAAACAGGGGAGGGAACAGGTAAATCAAATTCGCAGATAGGCAAGTCTGTGAATTCATAAGATATTACAGGTACACCAGCGTTAATAGTCAATGGGGCCGGGGTAAGATTAAATACATGCACCTGACATCTATTATCAGTGATATTATACAAGGAAGGTAATGTTGCACAACCTTTTACTCGTATATTATCAGGTAATATCAAAGCAGTACCATTTGCCGAAGGACAAGAAACGTCTATCAGTAGATCATGAAATGCCGGGATAGTAGTGGTAGCACTAGCTATAAACTTTGGAGCATTATCATTAGCGGTCCAAGATTTCGCACAGTCGTCAACGTGTTTTGCGCGCGAAGGTTTGCGTGATGCGGGTGCGCGCGCAGCGAGAGGAGAGGTGAAGCGAGGGCGGGTGGTAGGGGTAGGGGGGTGGTGGGTAGGAGAGGATGGGAAGTGAGGTGTAGACATGGTGTGACTATGGTCATGTGTGACTTCATAGATTGTCATTGCGGGTGTGAAAGGGTCGGCATGCGTCCATAGGCAAGAGGGAGTCCTTAATAGGTAATTCTGACCATTAAAAGTAATGCTATTACTCTGAGGATGGAGGGAAATACCTGTACGGTATAAGAAATCATGACCCAACAAGAGGTGTCCGGGGGTAAAATTAGATTCTACAACGACAAACTTGTGAGCAAAAATTTCATTACCAAGAGAAATGTTAAGGACTTTGCTGCCTAAAGCTGATACCTTATCTCCTGTTATCCCGCAAATGGTGGTTTGACTCGGTTGCAATTCTAATGATAAATCAAAATTCCGCAAGGTATTCAACGAGACCACAGAACAAGAAGATCCGGTGTCTAAGAAGAAATACGCAGGCTTGTCATTCAATATGGATGGAAGCAATGGCGGCTGAGTGATATCATTAGGGATGCAACTAGTCGAGACAATGTGGTGTGTTACCGGTATTGTGCTTGTAGTGTCGCCGTGTCTGGGTGTTTTTGGCTTTTCCCTAAAAAATGGCGGTTTGCTTGGCGTTGCTGGAGCAATTTGTATGTTTGATCCACCTGGTCAGGGAACGCTGAGCAGTGAGGCCAAGGGTGTGAGCGCGTGCCGTGATAAGGACAGTACGGTGTCGAATAACATGAGTCGGCACCGTGACCTTTCGCACAACAATTAAAACACTGATCCCTGTCTGGTGCCCAATTCGTGACGCAAGGTTGTTTACGTCTGGGTACATGAGGTGAGTTAGATGACGGGGGAAAGCGAGTTTTATGTCCCGTATTATATCTGTGAGGGGAGGTTTGTCTCGAGTGTTGTGTTTTCGTGTCTTGGTTGTGGAACCGCTGGTTAGGGTTGCGTTGTGGTTTGTCGTTTGGTTGTTTGTGTTTGTTTGTGGTACGCAAGGGTGTGTTGTCTTGTGTGGTCGTGTTTGCCTTAGTCGTGGGAATGCCTGCGTTGACAGATACTGTGGAAGCCTTCTCTCTGATAGACTTGGCAAATTCGCCGGGTAACTTAAGTAAATCAGTATCTTCACAGGGTTCCCAAACTTGCTCTTGTACAGAAGTAGGTAAGGAAGCAACAAGGATAGATTTGACCATATACGTCATAGAGGAGACGTGATGGTCGTTAAACAAGGACTTTACGTGGGAGTCATGGTTGTGGGGAATACTCTTAACCCATTTTGAAACTTGAACCCGAAGCTGATTGATAAAGAATCGAATGTCTTCTTCGGACAAGGAAGCAGGCTTTAATTGAATAAGTCTCGCGAACTGAATATGGTGACTTACATCCAAGGATTTGAACGAAGATCTAAATATATCCTGGAAATAACTCCAACTGCGCAATTCGGATGGCAATGTTTTAAAGGCGTTAATCGCGTTACGTACTTTCGCTGAGGTAAGCTCTAAACGTGTTTCAGCCGCGTTTACGCATTTATTGCCGAAAGAGGGGTCATCTCTAGACATTCCACCTTGAATAATCATAGATTCAACATTTTCCAAGAAATCTTCAACCGGAATGGACGAGCCATCAAATTTCTGTACGATATTGAATGTTTGGTGAGGTTGGAAAGTCATGTTGGAGAAGGGGGGGCGGGTGGGGGTCAGGTCAGAGGGTGGGACAGTGGTGGAATTAGCAGTTGAGATGATTGTGTGGGGGGTCAGAGATCGGGAAACGGGACGGGAGGGAGAATGGGAAGGGACAGTATCCAACCCAAAGAATATTTCGGTAGTTTCCCTGAGATTTCTGAACACTTTACCACTTCGTAATTCACTCATGAATAGGCGCGAGAAAGAAATCCAATTACTTCACAATAGAAAGAAAAAAGAAAAGAAAGTGGGTAACACAAGTCACAACACTAGGGTGTGAAAAACAATTAAGAGGAAGAAAAATGACACGAGGGATATCGACCTTAGTCGCAACTAACCTTCATTACCGATGTCTTCGTCCTGTCAGTCAACTTGATGCGCTGTTTGCTGTGTGACACTGGAAAAAATTATTCGCTATCGTGGTACGTAGCTAATTATTGTACCAATTATTGCGAAAAAAAAGAAACGTGAGGTTCTCATCGTAGGCTGCCACCAGATTATGTGGCATGGGTATAGATTACTCTAATATCCACACATAGAGAAATATAAGGTTGGTGTCAAACACAGCAGCTGATACAATAACAATATATTATAACTTCAATAATATGACACGATATAATATATATATATAAATATAACAAGGAATGACTCTGGAAATAAAGATCGGGATTAAC
>NW_028234442.1:26720471-26722971 GCF_977035675.1 Penaeus japonicus
GTGGAACTTCACAGATAAAAAGTAAATGTAAAAGGAACAAAATGATGATGGACACCTCCTAAACTGTTAAGTATATAAAAAGAAGCAAAGATAAAGAAACATTCTTAAA
Source organism: Penaeus japonicus (assembly GCF_977035675.1). NCBI lineage: Eukaryota > Metazoa > Arthropoda > Malacostraca > Decapoda > Penaeidae > Penaeus > Penaeus japonicus. The sequence continues at coordinate 26,720,581 of NW_028234442.1, forward strand.
ATTGATTACTAATAAGTAAAAAGTATAATTTCTGAATTATATACTGTAACGTAACTGTAATAGCATTCAATTTTTTTATTTGCTAGCGCCTAGAAGGAAAGAATATGGCCAATATTTCCTTCAAACTTTGCTTTTCTGTCCAGGATAACAATATTTCTGAAATTTACCTGTCACATCGTGGCAGAAGCAAAGCTCATCTCAACGGGCGAAGAAGCGTGAAAAAGACTGGCGACGCTTTTCTGATTTGCAACATGCACGCTTTCATAACCAGCGCCACTGCTTGAGTCTGGACGTCAAGGGCTTGGCAACAGACGCTGTGAGACCAAGGTCTCTGACCAAGTGGTTGAGATCTTTCTGGTTGGGGTCGTATGGGTTTCTCTCGTCAGCCACACTCCGCTCATCCGGATCAACACTTCATCCTCTTCTGAGCTCAGGGCTGTGTGGCGCCGGGGTTTCCAGGCGGAAGCAGTCAGGAAGAAGCGGTTAGTGACCGAAGACAAAATAATGTCGAAATGTTTCTTTTCTATATTGAAATTTAGAAACTGGACCCAGCAGTCCACTGTAGGAAATAAGCTTTCCTCGGTAACTACGGTATTAGGGATAGACATAATAATTATTGTTAATATTGCAATTATCATTATCATTACTATCATTATTATCAGTATGGTTGTCATAATCACTTCCATCATTATCATTACCCTATTACTGTCATTGTTAATATTATTGGTATTTTCATTATCATTTCCTACTACTACTATTACCAGTCTTGCGATTATCATCATGGTTATAAACATTATTATTTCCATTATCACTTTAATGGATATCATCATTACTACTTTTATCATCCTTATCATTTCTGTGACTAGTCTTACTTTGCCTTGCATTTTCTTCTTTGTCTTCCTTTTGAGTTTTGTTTTATATCAAAGTAGAATAAGATAAGTCAGGATGGCCGAGCGGTCCAAGGCGCTGCGTTCAGGTCGCAGTCCGGTCTTCCGGGCGTGGGTTCGAATCCCACTCCTGACACAGGATTTTAACAGGACAGACACACTCACACACGCACGCAAGAAAAATTCATGTGTGTATGTGGGATAGTGTTTCTGTCTATATGCATGTATGTCGCGGGTGTTCGCGTGCGCATACCTCATCCCGTTGCTGGACTTTCGCTTCCGTAACCTCAGGTAAATTTGTCCAGGGAATTTTTTTTTTTTTTTTTTTTTTTTTTGAGGGAGGGTGGTTAATGATGTATTCGTCAATAGAAAAATACGTTATATATATATATATATATATATATATATATATATATATATATATATATATATATATGTGTGTGTGTATCATATACTATATAAATAAAATATCTATCTATACATAAATATGAATATGAATATACAACCGTATATTTATATATTTGTATATATATATGTATGTATATATAAATACATATAAATATATATCAATAAACATATATATATACATATATATATTTATATATTTGTATATATATATGTATGTATATATAAATACATATAAATATATATCAATAGACATATATATACATATATATATATATGTCTATTGAATTAGATATGAATGTATTAATTCCCAATGGCATACGAAATAGACACGTCTCTTAGTGGTCTTTGCTGAGCCTTTTGCAGCCAGTAGACTCTCACTCAATCGCTCTCATATATTCCGTTTTTGCGGCTAGACTCCTTCAGATTTAAATGCGGATGCAGGTGTTTGTGATGTTAGTAACATTGTAATAATCACTATGATAATTCATGTTTGCTACTGACTCTAGGCCTCTCACAATTATTCTTACTTTGTAAACGTAAGGTTTCGTAAAAAGGTTGGTAATTAATATCAAGTTTACTAATCACATGAAAAATATCATTAACGTAAAAATGATTATGCTACGTTTGCTTGTTGGATTTATTGGCTATCAACCAGCGGCACAGGCCAAGGTTATTAAGCCAATGATTCCATTTTATTTTATCAATCTATATAAAGTCATAAAGTTTTGTCTCCTTTAGAAAAGTGATTACTTTACTGACTATTTTTTCCTTGTCACATAATAAATTTTTAATATTAAATGCTATTTTTTTGGTTTGTAAATAATTTTTAATTTTTTGTCTTTGGTTATTGAAATTATGGCATGTTAATATATGATTTATGGATAGGTTTCTATTGCATTGTTGGCATTGCGGAGGGAAGTTTTTTCCATATAGGGAGTGAGGTGTGTCAATCTTGTAGCGTTGACCCTTATTCGGGCCAACACCACCTCCTCCCAACTAATTTTTCTGTGGGCTGTGTCCCATATTGTTATCTCTTCTTTGTTCTTGTTTATTGTGAGGTCGGTCCACTCACTCTGCCACAGGAGATGGATTTTTG
>NW_028234442.1:26727971-26737971 GCF_977035675.1 Penaeus japonicus
TGATTCCATTTTATTTTATCAATCTATATAAGGTCATAAAGTTTTGTCTCCTTTAGAAAAGTGATTACTTTACTTATTATTTTTTTCATTATCTGATAGTAAGTTAGATATGTTGAAATTTATGTTTTTGATTTGGAAATAATTTTTTATGGTTTGTCTTTTATTGTTGTAGTGGTGGCATGTTATAAAAATATGTTTAAGTGACATGATGGTATTGCAGTATGGGCACTGAGGAGGGAAACTTTTTTCTATGTAGTGAGTGAGGTGTGTGTAGCGTGTGGCATTGACCCTTAATCGGGCCAACACCACCTCCTCCCAACTAATTTTTCTGTGGGCTGTGTCCCACATTATAATTTCTTCTTTTGTTTTATTGTAGATTGTGAGGTCGGTCCACTCACTCTGCCACAGGAGATGGATTTTTGCTTTTATAAAAGAGACAAAACACCTGAGATCTGTGCGGATAATACCAGACTCCATATCATCAGTCGACCCGGCTAGTTTGTCAGCCTGTTCATTGCCATGGATACCCGAGTGTCCAGGTACCCATATCAGCTTGATTGATTTATTGGCACTATGTAATTTACGAATGATATTACCCTGTATTTCATTATTAGTGGTTTCTAGGGATTTAATGGCTTTAAGTGAACTTAACGAGTCTGAAAATATGACTATTCTATCGTGGGTCGTCGATAGGGCAAAATCTAAAGCTTTATCTATTGCAAAAAGTTCGGCAAGAAAGATCGATGTATGATTCGGCAATCGAAATCTCAACTGACATTCAGTCGACCATACACCCGCACCCAAACACTCGTCTGTCTTGGACCCGTCGGTATATAAATGAAAAAAATAAAGATGTTTAATTAGGATCTCTCTGAACCTCTGGTGTACCTCCACCTCCGACACCGTGGCTAAAACGGTGGTGAAATTGGGGGTCTCCCACGGTGCTATATTTGATTGAACCAGGGTATCAATGGTAGAGAGATCTATACCGACTTTATCTGCGAGGTCATCGAGTCTATTGCACAGCGGCTTTCCGCCGCGGTGCTGTGGCCCTACCTGCCGGCGCAAAACATCCCTATTTGGATGCTGGGGCTGCCTGGCTACCTTGGCGGCATAAGTCAGCTCTAGCTGGCCGCGTCTAAGACGGAGGGGAGGTACTCCCGACTCTACCTCTAGGCGCTCAATGCGAGTGCACTTAAGGGCACCAAGACAGACGCGTAAACACGCATTCTGCACGACATTCAAACCTTTCAGAGTTGAGCTCGTTGCCGAGCCATACACGATTGACCCATAATCTACTTTAGACTAATCAGGGATTTATATAACATCAGTAAAGACTTTCTATCAGCTCCCCATTTGTGTCCAGAAATGCACTTTAATAAATTGAGTGCTTTTTGACATTTATTTTTTAATTGACCAATGTGGTCTTTCCAATTCAATCTACTATCAAAGAGTAGACCAAGAAATCTAGCTGAATTTTGAATAGGTATTGGATGGTTGTCTAGAGTTAGCCTGATGTTGGGCTTTCTCCTATGTGTAAAAACCACGCCAATACTCTTTCTTATGGAAAACGTAAAACCCCACTGGAGGCCCCAGTTATGAATCATATCCAGTGCCAATTGGATCTGATTTGCCGAGAACTCTGCATTACTGCTGGAGTGCCATAATGCACAATCATCGGCATACAGTGAGTATTTAAGATTCCGAGGAGATGGTAAAATGTCATTTATCAAACATAAAAATAATGTTGGAGACAAGACACTTCCTTGTGGGACCCTGTTTGCCTGGACAAAAATGTCCGAGAAAGTGACATTGTCAGAAAATAATTTGACAGAAAAAGTTCTGTCAGAAATGAAATTTTGTATAAAACAAGGCAAGTTTCCACGCAATCCGAAAGCATAAAGTTTTCTGAGTAGGCCATGTCGCCATGTCATGTCGTAGGCTTTTTCAATGTCTAAAAATACTGATATCAAAAAATGCTTTTTGGCAAATGCCTCATGAATATGACTTTCCAGTTTTACTAGCTGATCGAGGGTTTGACGTCCCTTTCGGAAGCCGCACTGCTCGTCAACTAGTAAATTCCTGGTATTTAAAAAATGCAATAGCCTACTATTAACAATTCTTTCCATGACCTTGCATAAGCAGCTTGTCAACGCAATTGGGCGGTAAGATATGGCGGATCTGGGATTTCCCCCTCCTTTCAATATGGGAATAATGTGGGCGAAGTGCCATGAATTTGGAAAAGTCTGGCTTTTCCAAATATCATTGTACACTTCTAGCAACTTAATCATGTCATCATGATTAAGATGCTTTATCATCTCATATCGAATCTCATCGGGGCCTGGGGATGTTCCTCTACAGGCTTCTAGGGCTCGGACAAGCTCATTCATTGTTAGATCTTTATTGTAAGTTATTTCCTGTGACAAAGTGAATTGGTTGCAGCTCGGCTGCTTCCTTGGTTGTCAGGAATGCAGGATTGTAGTTTTCCGAGCTGCTTGTATAAGAGAACTGCCTGGCGATTATATTAGCTATGTCTCTAGGTGAATCATAATTATTTCCCTCATGAATGATATTTCTGATTTTTATTGATACTTTTTTTCTATTTATTCTATTAACTGATAACTTGGTGTTACTGTTTATCGTAGAGACAAAACTTCGCCAGGAGTCTCTTTTGGCTTGTCTGATTGTTCTACGAGCCCTAGCTCTCGCTTGTTTGTAATTGCGAAAGTTCTCATTTGTAATGTTATTATGGAAAAGCCTGTAGGCCCTATTTCGTTCACATAGCGCCCTGCGGCAATCTGGTGTCCACCATGGAACCCTATGCTTAACGCTATCTGTCGAAGTCTTAGGGATGGTTGCCATTGCTGCATTTATAATACAATTTTGAACATTGTTTACTTTATCATCAATGGTTTCTCCAACAACTTCGAGCTTGACGCTCCTTGTGAAGGCGACCCAATCTGCTCTTTTTACGTTAAATTTGGGTGCTGAAGGCGTCCTCGTGGTGTCGCATGAATATTGAATACAAATAGGAAGGTGATCGCTTCCCAACGAGTCGTCAATGGTGTGCCACAGGCACTTGGCTGCTAGTGTTGAGGAAACCAGTGATAGGTCTATAAAGCTCAAATTACCGGTATTATCGTCTATTCGCGTTGGACTACCATCATTTAGAAGAACCAGATCAGAGTCGTTGATCAACTTAACTACTTGCTCACCTCTACCATTCACCCGCAGGGAACCCCATGATGTATGACGAGCATTAAAATCACCTAAAATTAATTTATTGTTTGGCAGACTGTCCTGAATAGCAAAAAGCTCATCATAGATCTGCATTTTATCAGGTGGACAATAAACTGAGCATATAGTCAGATACGTGTTATTGAATTTTACTTTGCATGCGACGTGTTCCAAAGTAGAATTAATCGTCACTTCAATGAAAGGGAGATTCTGGTGGATGTACATGGCGACTCCGCCTCCACCCCTTCCCTCTCGGTCTTTTCTACAAAGATGGTAGTTTCTTAGCAATACGACCTCGTCAGAGACTTGGTCGTTTAAATGGCTTTCTTGTAGAACGATAATATCGGGAGCATAGGACGAGGCTAATAATCTAAGGGAATTTAATTTTGATCTAAGACTTCGACAGTTCCATTGTATAATGGTATACGCGTGGATTACGTTTTATGGGGTTTGGAAGTGCCTTGTCCGGCGGTTTTTATTTTCTTTTTTTGGGAGGGAGGCGCCTCCTCCTCTCCCTCGCTTCCCGAGGGCCTCTCTCGGGAATTTTTGGAGACAGTAGCCTCCATGGCTTGCTCCCCTCCACTAGAGAGACGCCCGGCAGAAGATGATCTGCTCTTACGAGCAGAACTACCACCAGACGAAGTTCTAGTAGGGGTCGCCTGGACTAAGAGGTGTGATCCAGATTGTGATTTGGTATCATCCTCCTTATGATGCTTTTTTTGCTGAGTTGATTCAGCAATTTCCTTTATTGTTTTAGTCAATTCTTTAACTTGATTCATTAAATTTTTAACTGTTTCCTTTAATTCCGAAATTTCCTTGTCCTTAGCTGCGAGCTGCTGACTAATACTGCTTGCATTGGAAACGTTGTTAGTTACCGCTGAGGCGTAAGAAGTATTGGGTTTGCTTGTCAAACCTTCAACTTTCTTCTTGGCCTCACGGTAGCTGACATCGTGTTCTCTCATGTATGCCAATGTCTCAGTCTCCGTCTTCAGGCTGCTGCATTCAGCAGAGCCTGACTGATGGGGACCTCCACAGTTAGCACACTTGAGAGTCTTTTCCTTGCATGTAGTAGTATCATGGGCTCCAGCACATTTGCCGCACATAAATTTATCTGTATCTTTATCATTGCATCGTAATGAGGTGTGTCCAAATTTTTGGCATCTATTACAACGCATTGGTTTTTGAATATAGGGTCGAACTTGAACGATCTCATACCCAACTTTAACAGTACTTGGAATTTTATGTGAAGAAAAGGTCAAGAAACACAATCCGGTTTTTACTCGCACATCTCCATCTTTCTTAGCCATACAATTTACGTCTACTACGCTCTGGTCTTTCATGGCCTCAAGAATTTCACTTTCTTCCATTGTCCTCAAATCCCTGTGAAAGATTACTCCCTTACAGGTATTTGGGCCAACAGGAATAGTTACTTTAACTTGCAGGTCATGAATCTGCGTCAGTTTAAGTAAATTCTTAACCTGAGATTTAAATTGTAATTTAACAAGGAGGCTTCCATCTCGCAATTTTCTGACAAAATCAAACCCGCCTTCCACTTGACCATCAAGGACCTTCTTGATGATAAAGGGGTTGACATTCTGCAAGGATTGATTTTCTTTCACGCATCGTATGTTCAAGCACCTTGCATTCTCTGGAGGGATATCAATATGTCTTCTGGGTCGGTCATTGGTCGGGGTTACATTTTTAGTCAAATTTGTCTTAGAATGGGTCTGAGTCGCCCCTCCTCCTTGGGGAGGAGGAAGGGTAGCCGGGGGATCAATCATGCTAGGGTGTCGGACCAGGTCCGATCCCTGGGCCAAAGCCCGTTGTCCTGAAAGGACTACCTTTCCCTTAACTATTGTATATCAACCTAATCCCAATAGCTAAGAGAGGATAAAAAAACAAGTCTTTCGTTATACGTCCTCGCCCCCCCTTAGTGGAAGCCTGGCTGCTTTCTCCAGTACCAACTAAGGGATCGGAGTTTATGTGTAAGGCACCTTCCTACCGCCGAACCTGCCTATTGCGAGGGACGGTAAGTCAATGCCCACCCCCCAAGCGAATACAGGAGCTCACAAGGAGACTCCCGTAGGCTCAGGAAAGTCACACCAGAAAAATAGAAAAAATTCAGGGGGAGAGAAAAGTTGCGCCCGAAGGACGCCCCAGGCTACTGGGCCTCCCTACCCAGGGGTCACAGCCCGTAAGGGCTACCCTGGAGTAGAAGAGAGCTGCGGGTCTGGGGTGGGGGCTGACTACTACTACTACTACTACTGGTCTCGTGTCACCTTCAAAAACAAAGCACTGAAGGTGCAGATAAAGCACTTAAAGTGCGCAAAATCTGTACAAAAAACAGCGTTTACTCGACTTTGTTTTACTTTAATCATAACTCAGAAGCAACAATGCCCAGTGAGACGAGAGGCCCCGATAACCAGGGTATCTCCAGTGGCACAAGACTTAGTGTTTGTTGCTGCTGCGTTGTAGAAAAACAGGGTGTGAGTAGCATAAATTTTCATACACGAGTGTTCGAAGTCTGTATAACTATTTTACCAAGAAGTATAAATTTCATTTGACTGAGTACTTTATAGTTTACATATTTATCGTTTTTTCTATTATATATATATATATATATATATATATATATATATATATATATATATATATACATATATATATTATGTTGTGACATAGATTTATGGTAATCACTATGGCAGTTCATGTTTAATGCTGATTCCAAAACATTAAACTTAATCATTTAATACAAATGTTAATGATTATATATATAAATATATATATATATATATATATATATATATATATATATATATATATGTATATATATAAATATATATATATATATATATATACATATATATATATATATATATATATATATATATATATATGTATGTATATATATAAATAAATATATATATATATATATATATATATATTTATTTATACATATACATATATATATATATATATATATATATATATATATATATATATATATATATATATATAGATAGATAGATAGATAGATAGATAGATAGATAGATAGATAGATCACATGTAATGCAAAAAACGATAAATATGTAAACTATAAAGTACTCAGTCAAAGGAAATTTATACTTATACTTTCATACTAAAAATGTCATTTTTTTGTATTGTTTTTTAAAATTAGCTACAGATTAACATTATTGTGATGATAGTAACAACAGTAAACAGAGCAATAATAATGGCAATGGTATCAATGTTTATAAGATCTATATTACTTCCTGTATGCTCTGGTTGATAAGGGATACATATATGTACATATGTATGCATATATAAACATAAACATACACACACACACACATATATATACATGTGTGTGTGTGTATGTGCACATATATAGGTGTATATGTATTTAAATACACACACACACACAAATAAACAAATTCATATATGTATATATGTATATGTATATATATATATATATATATATATATATATATATATATATATATATATATACGAAATAATAAGTTTGGGAACAACTCGATACTTGTCATTACTACTTGAAGAAATTTTTTTCTGTATTTGGATTTTTATAATCATATAAATCGTTAGCATTTGTATTAAATGATGAAGTTTAATGTTTTGGAATCAGCAGTAAACATGGAATGCCATAGTGATTACCACAAATCTATGTCACAACGTAATATATATATATATATATATATATATATATATATATATATATATATATATATATATATATATATATGCATTATAAATAAGAACAATTGAGTGGTAGTCTACTGGCTGTAAAAGGCTCATGAAAGATCACTAAGAGACATCCGTGTTGCATTCCATTGCGAATTGATATATATTCATATCTGAATCCGGACACACTAATTTGAACCCGAAAGATGTAGAAATGTTAAATTCATAACATTTTTGATGAACAGAATGATTATGACGGTGATACTGATAACATGATAATATAATATTAGCAAAGTAATAAGGCAGATGTGAAGCGTCCAAAGAGCAATATCATTCAATTTACGGATAAAATGAATTCAATGGTTAATATTACCACTAAAAGTCAGCTTTTGTATCCTTGCTGGCAACTTGATTCTGATTCTCTCCGTCATGGGTGTCACTTATGCATTTCAGTAGGATTTAACATGATTATTCATGATAAATTTTATGAATTAATTTAACATTAAAAATATGAAAGTTGAAATGACTAATGTGTTTGAAGTACTCAGTCAATTGAAATGATAATTTTGGGAAGCTTAAACATTATCTTTGTCTTTAAAATATTTTAGTGCTTTTCCTTTCATAATAAACATATTAAAAATAACCGTACTATGAAACCTTGATTAGGAAAAATAAATATGAAAGGTTAATAGTCAATATCAAACATTAATTACCATAGTCATTAGTAAAATGTTACTAACACAATTACCTACATTCAACAGTTAAATTTGAAAAAGTCCAGCCGCAAAAATGGATATTAAAACAATTGCGAATTAATATATCTTCATATATAAATCAATAGGCATATATATATATATATATATATATATATATATATATATATATATGTATATATATATATATATATGTCTATTTATATGAATATATTAATTTATTTACATATATACATACATGCATACGTATATATACATATATGAATCACAAAGACACAAACACAGTAGGGTGCACATAACAGATACAATAAAACACTGCCACTAAATATTTATTCAGTTTTCGCGGATGGACTGCAGCAAATTGAACCGTTGGATGTAGGTAGTTGTGATGTTAATAACATTGTAATAATCTTAGTGGCAATTGATGTTTGCTGCTGACTCCTAAATCTTTATATGAGGCGTTCTCTTGAACGAGTAAAGTTTTAACCAAATGTTAAAATATCTTATAAGTTAACAAAATCGAAAAATAATTAATCCGATGTCGAAAATACACCAATTAATCACTTTCCAAATTTATTATTTAAATTGACTGAGTACTTCAAACACATTAGTTATTCCAATCTTTATCTTAATATCAAAAGTTATTTACAAAGCGTATCATAATTATGTTGAATCCTTCTCAAATGCAAAATATGACGCCCATCACTGAAAGATCCACAATGAAGTCGCCATCAACGATAGAAAAACTGTCTTTTTAAATTAATGATATTGCTCTTAGGACGCTTCACATTTGCCTAATTACTTTGCAGCGAGACTTTGCTTTTATCTCTAGAAAGAATGATTCCATACATTCTTGAAGTAATGACTCGGCTCTTAAATGTGACTCATCCATTCCAACCATTCAGAGTGACGCTTCCACTATTTCTGGACCATGTATGTAAACTAATACTTTAATATGCTCAGTACTATTAATAAAGGGACTACACTTTCTGCATTCAGTATATATTGTATCCTTGTGTCTTATTCTCTCAAAAAGAAATCAACCAAAGTTCACTAACCAATTTGCCACAACAAAGCATGGACAGAACACAAGTACAAATAACATAAGACACTCATAAAAGTCTGGCACTTAATTCCAGAAAGACACGAAACTTTTTGATTCATTAGACGGTAACCTTAACTTGTAAATTTAAAAGCCACTTCATTTTTCTTTCACTCGTTTAAATCAATATCTTATCCCAAACTGACGAAAAAGAATCATGGTCTTACGAACAAGTGCTTAGCTGTTTTATGTTGGTATAATCATACTTCGTTTTCAACATTTCATTATGGAAAACATGAAAGAATCTGAATAAACACAAATTTTGAGACATGTGGATCACATGGTAATGTGATAAATGAACAGAGGATACATTATGTGCTATGGGGATGACAAGAGAATTAAGGTGTTTACAATTCGAAAAGATGCTTGATAAGAAGATGGAATTATTGAACACTCATGAAATATACTGATCATTTGAATATCGATCATAATAATTGTTACACATACATCGATATTGATTAGGTACTTTCTAACGGTCATTTCGAGTATAAACAAAACATTGTTATACCCATGGACCTAAGAATGACAGAATGGAAAACATTCGTGAGCAGTAAGGGTTGGATTGGCGTGTTCTAAGGTCTGTTCGTCATTGCCGCGGGTTTTCTGGTCGTGGAAGTGCTGGCGTCGGCGGAGGACAATCGAATCCCTGTGACGCTGGGAGTCCATGGCTTTACGGGAAGGGAAGGCGAGAGGATCATGAGATCGGGTCACTATAATGGTTGTCTAGTTCACAAAGAGACAGAGACAGAGAGAGGGGGCTGGGGCTGTTTCGACAAAGCACACTGGAGAATGTGTACATATATATAAAAGGGTGTAAACTTCATAGATAAAAAGTAAAGGAAAGAGGGACAAAATGATTATGGACACTTCCCAAAATTTTAAGTATTTAAAAAAGAAGCAAAGATAAAGGAAAAATCTTAAAATTGATTAGTAATAAGTAAAAAGTATAATTTCTGAATTATATGCTGCAACGTAACTGTAATAGCATTCAAATGAGTTTCAAGTTTGTCCTAGAAAAGCTTTCATTGTCCAAGGGATCATTCCATGGCTACGAATTTTCTATAGCATTTATCAGTTTATGGAAGGGAAATCTATTGTATTTTATCATCAGAAATAGTTTAATATCCATGTATGATACTCTAATGATATATAAAGTAATGTAATAACTATACTATATTATACAATAACAATTTGTATAATAATATTATAATTCCATAGAAAATACGCGAGATTTTTCTATTTGGTG
>NW_028234442.1:26743237-26750737 GCF_977035675.1 Penaeus japonicus
TATACATATATGTACATATATATGCATATATAAACATACACATACACACACACACACACACACATATATATATACATGTGTGTGTGTATGTGTGCATATATATATGTGTATATGTATTTAAACACACACACACACACACATATATATATAGATAGATAGATAGATAAAGATATATGTGTTTACATATATGAATATATATATATATATAGATAAATAGACAGATAAATGGATATATAGATAGATATAGAAATATGTTTGTGTATCTCTCTCTCTCTCTCTCTCTCCATATATATATATATATATATATATATATATATATATATATATATATATATATATAGATATATATATATAAATATATATACATATATATACATATATATATGTATATAGATATATATATATGTATATAGATATAAATAAATATATATATATATATGTACATATGTATCATATTATATATATATATATATATATATATATATATATATTATATATATATATTATGCAAACACACACACACGCACGCACACACACACACACACACGCACGCACACACACACACCACACACACACCACACACACACACACACACACACACACACACACACACACACACACACACATCATATATATATATAATATATATATATATATATATATATATATTATATATATATAATATATATATATATATATATATATATATATATTATATATTATATATATATAATATATATATATAGTATATATATATATTATATATATATATATATATATATATATATATATATATAAGTATATATATGTGCATTACAAACACACACACACACACACACACACATATATATATATATTATATATATATATATATATATATATATATATATATATATATATATATATATATATATATATAAAATTATTATATATTATTATTATTATTATTATATATTATTATTATTATAGACAGCTGGAATTATCAATGATGGGCGAAATAAAGTAATGGAATAAGCGTCCGGGATAGTAAGCAAATGAGGATTGACATTAGAGTAATGGTAGCAGCAGAAGTAAACACAACAATAACAATGATAATCACAACAATGTTAATAAGATCAATACAACTCCTTCATCCAGTGGTTGAGTTGATGCAGTCCAGCCGCAAAAATGGAATATACAAGAGCAGTTGAAGGGCAGTCTACTGGCTGCAAAAGGCTCAGCTAAGACAACTAAGAGGCATATCATTATTGTATTCCATTATGAATTTGCACACACACACACATACACACACATCTGTATCAGGAGTCACATAAGATTTAGTCCAAAGCGAACATGAAAGACATAATGGTACCCAGAATAGTGGAAATAATGTAACAGCAATGGGGGTGAGATGCATTAACAAAGAAAAAAATAATGAAAAGGATAACCTTGATAACATATTTGATGATAAGAATTATTATGATATTGATTTTTATAACAAAACAATGATAATACTCACTGTATCATAACGACATAAGAAAACTGTCGATTTAATCATTAATTTATAGCAAAGAACTAATGACGTTAATGACAGTAAAAAATAATGATAACTATTAAAAGAAACTCAAAATGATCAACCAGCCGAATGATTTTGAAACTGAAATAAACATAACCAAACTACACCTAATTCTACTAATGATAATGCTGAGAGAAAGTAACAATGGTGATGACGATAATATAATCGATAATAGCAAATACTTTTTAAGCCTATTATTTACAAAATACAATATTTACACTAACCTACGTTTTCTCATACACTTGCCAGAGAATTGACTATGTAATGAATAAAAAAAAAAAAAAAAAAAAAAAAATACAACACAGTTACTCAGACCTTTTTTAAGGCCCCTAATATCATTGGCACTTTTTTCTTCCAAATCAAGGATACGGTTAGATTCTTCCTAAACTCATATATTGTATATGAATGTATTTATGGTAGCTGTAATGCCGCCTATGTTGGAAAGAAATATTTCTTTTAGGGTAGAGGAGCAGAAAAGAACTTCCGTAGAAAATCTAGGTCGAGAAAACCAGTGTTTTCCTCTATCAGAGATCATAGTTAAGTGCATGATCATCCCATGGACGATTGTGTTTAACTCTGCTGCCATTGATTTAGAAATATGTATTTTGGAAAGCTTATAGATATGGAAATTGGAACCTTAACTAAATGAATATAGCTCACCAACTAATCTGGAAATATTGAAATAGTACAGCCACCCCACTACCCCGTTTTCTTTCTTCCTGACACTTATTTATTCTCTGTACAACTAACCAACATAAGGCATGTATATATGCTATCTAATAAACTTCGTTTACCTTTTTGAAACATTTGTATTAATTTTAATTACAATATTTTTTTGATGTTTTATTAGTTTCTCAACACATGTATTTAGTCACTTCCTTATCAACACCTGCTTCTCAGTTTGAATATATATATATATATGTATATATACAGTACACATATATGTATATATATATATATATTATATATATATATATATATATATATATATACATATATATATATATATATATATATATATATATTCAGCTCTGTATTCGCTAGAGTCAGATCATATCAACTCATACTTAAGGAATACATACATACATACAGATATATATATATATGTATATATATGTATATATGTATATATATATATATATATATATATATATATATATATATATATATATTGTGAGTACTGTATTCGTCAGAGTCAGATCATATCAAGTCATACACAAAGGCATAATCTCTATCTACCTTGAGATAATGTACGTTATCGATATTGATACCGTCGAGAGCCATATGGAACCGACAACTATCCCATATGATGTAATCATTATAGAGTCACCTTGATGTGGGCTATTGCAGGAACTTCCTATTAAGATCATATGAATAATAATAACAACTTAAGCTACAAAAATGGCTCTCGTAAGCTAAATCCTCTTATCGCTGTATGACGATCGCGTTCTCTTTAAGCTCCTTGATATATGAAATGGTGCTCATGTCTGTAACCAACACTTCCTTTCTCCCGGTT
This sequence comes from Penaeus japonicus, assembly GCF_977035675.1. Classification (NCBI taxonomy): domain Eukaryota; kingdom Metazoa; phylum Arthropoda; class Malacostraca; order Decapoda; family Penaeidae; genus Penaeus; species Penaeus japonicus. The sequence goes on from NW_028234442.1 coordinate 26,746,309, forward strand.
CTTCCCCCTCTCTATCGCCCTTGGCCAAGCGCCACAGCAGCCTTCGATACTTGAGTGCCAAAGAGCCAGCGTCCCCTCAGCAAGAGATAGGAATCGGTTTCATCGCTCCAATCCCAGGACATCAATGTCGGGGAATCGTAGAGTCCAGTGTCGTGGAGCCCGCTAACACAAACCCCGCGCGACCGGAGAAGGAACGGGCTGGGGAATGTGAGGAATCATTGAGAACTTAGAAAGAGACCCCAGATCATACACATATACACAGATGTGTTTGTATGTATATATATATATATATATATATATATATATATATATATATATATATATATATATATATATATATATATATATATATATATATATGATATGAATGAAAGTCACCAAGGTACTTGAAACATTGCCTACCTGGGACCCTCCATTCAGAATGGAGTCGAAAGAGGAGGATGGTCTCCCGACACGAAACATGAACTGAATCTGTTGGATCTAAAATGATCTTGCTTGCTTGCTTGTTGGATTTATTGGCTATCAACCAGCGGCACAAGCCAAGGTTATTAAGCCAATGATTCCATTTTATTTTATCAATCTATATTAGGTCATAAAATTTTGTCTCCTTTTGAAAAGTGATTACTTTACTGACTATTTTTTTAATTGTCAGATAATAAATTTTTTATATTAAATTCTATATTTTTGATTTGAAGGTAATTTTTAATGGTTTGTCTATTATGATTATATTTGTTGCATGAGATTAGGATATGCGCTATTGTTAAATTGTTGTTACAATAGTCGCATTTTGGAGGGAAATTTTTTTCAATATAGGGAGTGAGGTGTGTCATTCTTGTAGCGTTGACCCTTATTCAGGCCAACACCACCTCCTCCCTTCTAATTTTTCTGTGGGCTGTGTCCCATATTGTTATCTCTTCTTTGTTCTTGTTTATTGTGAGGTCGGTCCACTCACTCTTTTTGCTTTTATAAAAGAGACAAAACACCTGAGATCTGTGCGGATAATACCAGGCTCCAGATCGCCAGTCGACCCGGCTAGTTTGTCAGCCTGTTCATTACCATGGATACCCGAGTGTCCAGGTACCCATATCAGTTTGATTGATTTATTGGCACTATGCATTTTACGAATGATATTACCTTGTATTTCATTATAGGTGGTTTCTAGTGATTTAATGGCTTTAATTGAACTTAACGAGTCTGAAAAAATGACTTTTTTATCGTGGGTCGTCGATAGGGCAAAATCTAAAGCTTTATCTATTGCAAAAAGTTCGGCAAGAAAGATCGATGTATGATTCGGCAATCGAAATCTCAACTGACATTCAGTCGACCATACACCCGCTCCCACACACTCGTCTGTCTTGGACCCGTCGGTATATAAATGAAAAAAGGAAAGATGTTTAATTAGGATCTCTCTGAACCTCTGGCATACCTCCACCTCCGACACCGTGGCTTTGGCTGATGGTAGCCAGTCTACAACAGTAGAAAACTTGGGTGTCTCCCACGGTGCTATATTTGATTGAACCAGGGTATCGATGGTAGAGAGATCTATACCGACTTTATCTGTGAGGTCATGGAGTCTATTGCCCAGCGGCTTCCCGCCGCGATACTGGGGCCCTACCTGCCGGCGCAAAACATCCCTGTTGGGATGTTGGGGCTGCCTGGCTACCTTCGCGGCATAGGTCAGCGCAAGCTGGCCGCGTCTAAGACGGAGGGGAGGTACTCCTGACTCTACCTCTAGGCGCTCAGTGCGAGTGCACTTAAGGGCTCCAAGACAGACGCGTAAACACGCATTCTGCACGACATTCAAACCTTTCAGAGTTGAGCTCGTTGCCGAGCCATACACGATTGACCCATAATCTACTTTAGATCTAATCAGGGATTTATATAACATCAGTAAAGACTTTCTATCAGCTCCCCATTTGTGTCCAGAAATGCACTTTAATAAATTGAGTGCTTTTTGACATTTATTCTTTAATTGACCAATGTGGTCTTTCCAATTCAATGTACTATCAAAGAGTAGTCCAAGAAATCTAGCTGAATTTTGAATAGGTATTGGATGGTTGTCTAGAGTTAGCCTGATGTTGGGCTTTCTCCTATGTGTAAAAACCACGCCAATACTTTTTCTAATGGAAAACTTAAAACCCCACTGGAGGCCCCAGTTATGAATCATATCCAGTGCCAATTGGATCTGATTTGCCGAGAACTCTGCATTATTGCTGGAGTGCCATAATGCACAATCATCGGCGTACAGTGAGTATTTAAGATTCCGAGGAGGAGATGGTAAAATGTCATTTATTATACACAGAAATAATGTTGGAGACAAGACACTTCCTTGTGGGACCCCGTTTGCCTGGACAAAAATGTCCGAGAAAGTGACATTGTCAGAAAACAATTTGACAGAAAACGTTCTGTCAGAAATGAAATTTTGGATGAAACAAGGCAAGTTTCCATGTAATCCGAAAGCATAAAGAATTCTGAGTAGGCCATGTCGCCAAGTCATGTCGTAGGCTTTTTCAATGTCTAGAAATACTGATATCAAAAAATGCTTTTTGGCAAATGCCTCATGAATATGACTTTCCAGTTTTACTAGCTGATCGAGAGTTTGACGTCCCTTTCGGAAGCCGCACTGCTCGTCAACTAGTACATTTCTGGTATTTAAAAAATGCAATAGCCTACTATTAACAATTCTTTCCATGACCTTGCATAAGCAACTTGTCAACGCAATTGGGCGGTAAGAGATGGCGGATCTGGGATTTCCTCCTCCTTTCAATATGGGAATGATGTGGGCGAAGTGCCATGAATTTGGAAAAGTCTGGCTTTTCCAAATATCATTGTACACTTCTAGCAACTTAATCATGTCATCATGATTAAGATGCTTTATCATCTCATATCGAATCTCATCGGGGCCTGGGGATGTTCCTCTACAGGCTTCTAGGGCTTGGACAAGCTCATTCATTGAAAGATCTTTATTGTAATCAAAATTATCTCCTGTGGCAAAGTGAATTGGTTGCAGCTCGGCTGCTTCCTTGGTTGTCAGGAATGCAGGGTTGTAGTTTTCCAAGCTGCTTGTATAAGAGAACTGCCTGGCGATTGTGTTAGCAATGTCTCTAGGTTCATCATAATTTCTTCCCTCATGAATGATGTTTCTTATTTTAATTGATGTTCTTTTTCTATTAATTCTATTGACTGTGGACCAAACCTCTGATAACTTGGTGTTACTATTTATTGTAGAGACAAAGCTTCGCCAGGAGTCTCTTTTGGCTTGTCTAATTGTTCTACGAGCCCTAGCTCTCGCTTGTTTGTAATTGCGAAAGTTCTCGTTGGTAATATTATTATGGAAAAGCCTGTAGGCCCTATTTCGTTCACATAGCGCCCTGCGGCAATCTGGTGTCCACCATGGAACTCTATGCTTAACGCTATCTGTCGAAGTCTTAGGTATGGTTGCCATTGTTGCATTCATAATACAATTTTGAACATTGTTTACTTTATCATCAATGGTTTCCCCAACAACTTCGAGCTTGACGCTCCTTGTGAAGGCGACCCAATCTGCTCTTTTTACGTTAAATTTGGGTGCTGAAGGCGTCCTCGTGGTGTCGCATGAATATTGAATACAAATAGGAAGGTGATCGCTTCCCAACGAGTCGTCAATGGTGTGCCACAGGCACTTGGCTGCTAGTGTTGAGGAAACCAGTGATAGGTCAATAAAGCTCAAATTACCGGTATTATCGTCTATTCGCGTTGGACTACCATCATTTAGAAGAACCAGATCAGAGTCGTTGATCAACTTAACTACTTGCTCACCTCTACCATTCACCCGCAGGGAACCCCATGATGTATGACGAGCATTAAAATCACCTAGAATTAATTTATTGTTTGGCAGACTGTCCTGAATAGCAAAAAGCTCATCATAGATTAACCTTTTATCAGGTGGACAGTAAGCTGAGCATATAGTCAGATACGTGTTATTGAATTTTACTTTGCATGCGACGTGTTCCAAAGTAGAATTAATCGTCACTTCAATGAAAGGGAATAGTCAGATACGTGTTATTGAATTTTACTTTGCATGCGACGTGTTCCAAAGTAGAATTAATCGTCACTTCAATGAAAGGGAGATTCTGGTGGATGTACATGGCGACTCCGCCTCCACCCCTTCCCTCTCGGTCTTTTCTACAAAGATGGTAATTTCTTAGCGATACGACCTCGTCAGAGACTTGGTCGTTTAAATGGCTTTCTTGTAGTACGATAATATCGGGAGCATAGGACGAGGCTAATAATCTAAGAGAGTTTAATTTTGATCTAAGACTTCGACAGTTCCATTGTATAATGGTATACGCGTGGATTACGTTTTATGGGGTTTGGAAGTGCCTTGTCCGGCGGTTTTTATTTTCTTTTTTTGGGAGGGAGGCGCCTCCTCCTCTCCCTCGCTTCCCGA
>NW_028234442.1:26760737-26763237 GCF_977035675.1 Penaeus japonicus
CTAGTAAATTCCTGGTATTTAAAAAATGCAATAGCCTACTATTAACAATTCTTTCCATGACCTTGCATAAGGAGCTTGTCAACGCAATTGGGCGGTAAGAGATGGCGGATCTGGGATTTCCCCCTCCTTTCAATATGGGAATGATGTGGGCGAAGTGCCATGAATTTGGAAAAGTCTGGCTTTTCCAAATATCATTGTACACTTCTAGCAACTTAATCATGTCATCATGATTAAGATGCTTTATCATCTCATATCGAATCTCATCGGGGCCTGGGGATGTTCCTCTACAGGCTTCTAGGGCTCGGACAAGCTCATTCATTGTTAGATCTTTATTGTAATCAAAGTTATCTCCTGTGACAAAGTGAATTGGTTGCAGCTTGGCTGCTTCCTTGGTGGTCAGGAATGCAGGATTGTAATTTTCCGAGCTGCTTGTATAAGAGAACTGCCTGGCGATTGTGTTAGCAATGTCTCTAGGTGAATCATAATTATTTCCCTCATGGATGATGTTTCTGATTTTTATTGATACTTTTTTTCTATTTATTCTATTAACTGTGGACCAAACCTCTGATAACTTGGTGTTACTGTTTATCGTAGAGACAAAGCTTCGCCAGGAGTCTCTTTTGGCTTGTCTGATTGTTCTACGAGCCCTAGCTCTCGCTTGTTTGTAATTGCGGAAGTTCTCATTTGTAATGTTATTATGGAAAAGCCTGTAGGCCCTATTTCGTTCACATAGCGCCCTGCGGCAATCTGGTGTCCACCATGGAACTCTATGCTTAACGCTATCTGTCGAAGTCTTAGGGATGGTTGCCATTGCTGCATTTATAATACAATTTTGAACATTGTTTACTTTATCATCAATGGTTTCTCCAGCAACTTCGAGCTTGACGCTCCTTGTGAAGGCGACCCAATCTGCTCTTTTTACGTTAAATTTGGGTGCTGAAGGCGTCCTCGTGGTGTCGCATGAATATTGAATACAAATAGGAAGGTGATCGCTTCCCAACGAGTCGTCAATGGTGTGCCACAGGCACTTGGCTGCTAGTGTTGAAGTAACCAGTGATAGATCAATAAAGCTCAAATTACCGGTATTATCGTCTATTCGCGTTGGACTACCATCATTTAGAAGAACCAGATCAGAGTCGTTGATCAACTTAACTACTTGCTCACCTCTACCATTCACCCGCAGGGAACCCCATGATGTATGACGAGCATTAAAATCACCTAGAATTAATTTATTATTTGGCAGACTGTCCTGAATAGCAAAAAGCTCATCATAGATCAGCATTTTATCAGGTGGACAATAAACTGAGCATATAGTCAGATACGTGTTATTGAATTTTACTTTGCATGCGACGTGTTCCAAAGTAGAATTAATCGTCACTTCAATGAAAGGGAGATTCTGGTGGATGTACATGGCGACTCCGCCTCCACCCCTTCCCTCTCGGTCTTTTCTACAAAGATGGTAGTTTCTTAGCGATACGACCTCGTCAGAGACTTGGTCGTTTAAATGGCTTTCTTGTAGAACGATAATATCGGGAGCATAGGACGAGGCTAATAATCTAAGGGAATTTAATTTTGATCTAAGACTTCGACAGTTCCATTGTATAATGGTATACGCGTGGATTACGTTTTATGGGGTTTGGAAGTGCCTTGTCCGGCGGTTTTTATTTTCTTTTTTTGGGAGGGAGGCACCTCCTCCTCTCCCTCGCTTCCCGAGGGCCTCTCTCGGGAATTTTTGGAGACAGTAGCCTCCATGGCCTGCTCCCCTTCACTAGAGAGACGCCCGGCAGAAGATGATCTGCTCTTACGAGCAGAACTACCACCAGACGAAGTTCTAGTAGGGGTCGCCTGGACTAAGAGGTGTGATCCAGATTGTGATTTGGTATCATCCTCCTTATGATGCTTTTTTTGCTGGGTTGATTCAGCAATTTCCTTTATTGTTTTAGTCAATTCTTTAATTTGATTCATTAATTCCTTAACAGTTTTCTTCAATTCAGAAATTTCCTGGTCCTTAGCTGCGAGCTGCTGACTAATACTGCTTGCATTGGAAACGTTGTTAGTTACTGCTGAGGCGTAAGAAGTATTGGATTTGCTTGTCAAACCTTCAACTTTCTTCTTGGCCTCACGGTAGCTGACATCGTGCTCTCTCATGTATGCCAATGTCTCGGTCTCCGTCTTCAGGCTGCTGCATTCAGCAGAGCCTGACTGATGGGGACCTCCACACTTGAGTGTCTTTTCCTTGCATGTAGTAGTATCATGAGCTCCAGCACATTTACCGCACATAAATTTATCTGTATCTTTATCATTGCATCGTAATGAGGTGTGTCCAAATTTTTGGCATCTATTACAACGCATTGGTTTTTGGATATAGGGTCGAACTTTTTTTGCAGGGATTGATATTCTTTCACGCATCGTATGTTCAAGCACCTTGCGTTCTCTGGAGGGATATCAATATGTCTTCTGGGTCGGTCATTGGTCGGGCTTCCATTTTTGGTCAAATTTG
>NW_028234442.1:26778237-26783237 GCF_977035675.1 Penaeus japonicus
GGAAGTGTCTTCCACACAACTCCGATTCCTTAGCTGGTATTGGAGAACGCAACCAGAGTTCCACTAGGGGGGCGAGGACGTGTAACAAAAAGACTATATTATTTGATTAGCTATTGGGACTAGGTTGATACAATAGTTAAGGGACAGGTAGTCCCCTCAGGACAACGGGCTTTGGCCCAGGGTTCGGACCTGGTCTGACACGCCAGTATGTTTTACTCCCCGGCAGGGTTGCCAGACGTGTGAGCTTAAAAAAATGGACCGACTTACCCAGAAAAAAAGCACAGAAAAGGACAAACATATATTAATTTCCTTTTGCCTATTCCACATTTTTTGTGCTTTATTGTTTTCTCATGTAGTTCAAATGCAGATTTCCGTATGTTTGACAGAGTGCACTTGCACCACTTACAGTAGCAAGCATTGTCCATCCAAGTAAGCCATTTATATTCCTCTTCCCACTCCTTTTTATAATGTCTCCCTTCATTGTAAGTGATTTTCCACTTCCCCATTATGGTAATTTACGATAGTAATGTTCTGTAACAATCAAGAACGAACATTAATGATCTGAAGAGTTATAATATTATTATGCATGTTGTTATTATATCATATATTATAGTTATTACATTACTTTATATATAATTATAGTATCATACATGGATATTAAGGTTTTTCTAATTATTTAAATACAGTAGATTTCCCTTCCATAACGGGAGAAATGGTATAGAAAATTCGTAGCCATGGAATAGAAAGGGGGACTTGCCTAAATGTTTACTTGGACAATGAGAGCTTTTATAGAACAAACTTGAAACCTCATTTGAATGCTATTACAGTTACGTTGCGGTATATAATTCACAAATTATACTTTTTAACTATTACTAATCAATTTTAAGAATTTTCCTTTATCTTTGCTTCTTTTTTACCATGTTTTTTCATTCACTTTTTATCTGTGAAGTTCCACACCCTTATATATATATGTAAACATTCTCCAGTGTGCTTTGTCGAAACAGTCACCCCCCCCCCTCTCTCTCCCTTTTTTTCTGCCTACAACTAACGAAAATAATGCTTGCATGGATGATATTTTATGAACGATTATATTTACTGTTTTATTAGTTTTATTATATGTGTTTTATCATCACATTATGGTATACTCGAAACGATTGAAATGAATGGTGATACCTGCTGTTATTTCTAGCTAGATCACCAATTTTAAGAAATATTCATCTTTACCTATATCTAACTATTTATACATGTATATTCTGTCCCACACACAACTATATCTTTGATAAGGCAAAGACGTGGAGATGTGGCAATGTCTGGTGGAGTCGCCACTCCTTTGGCGAGGCGTCTCAATTGATTGCTTTCCATCCACAGAGGAACGAGAGGGCAGGGCAGGAAGGGGCCAGGATCCACCCTCACCTCCGCACTCACTTCACCAAATAGAAAAATCTCGCGTACTCTCTATGGAGTTATAATATTATTATAGATATTGTTATTGTATAATATATTATAGTTATTACATTACTTTATATATTATTTTATTATTATACATGGATATTAATATTTTTTCTGATGATAAAATACAATAGATTTCCCTTCCATGAACGGATAAATGCTATAGAAAATTCGTAGCCATGGAATGATCACTTGGACAATGAGAGCTTTTACAGAACAAACTTGAAACTTCATTTGAATGCTATTACAGTTATGTTGCAGCATATAATTCAGAAATTATACTTTTTATTTATTACTAATCAATTTTAAGAATTTTCCTTTATCTTTGCTTCTTTTTTATATACTTAAAAGTTTGGGAAGTGTCCATAATCATTTTGTTCCATTTTCCTTTACTTTTTATCTATGAAGTTTACACCCTTTTATATATATGTACACATTCTCCAATGTGCTTTGTCGAAACAGCCCCAGCCCCCTCTCTCTGTCTCTCTCTCTTTGTGAACTAGACAACCATTATAGTGACCCGATCTCATGATCCTCTCGCCTTCCCTTCCCGTAAAGCCATGGACTCCCAGCGTCACAGGGATTCGATTGTCCTCCGCCGACGCCAGCACTTCCACGACCAGAAAACCCGCGGCAATGACGAACAGACCTTAGAACACGCCAATCCAACCCTTACTGCTCACGAATGTTTTCCATTCTGTCATTCTTAGGTCCATGGGTATAACAATGTTTTGTTTATACTCGAAATGACCGTTAGAAAGTACCTAATCAATATCGATGTATGTGTAACAATTATTATGATCGATATTCAAATGATCAGTATATTTCATGAGTGTTCAACAATTCCATCTTCTTATCAAGCATCTTTTCGAATTGTAAACACCTTAATTCTCTTGTCATCCCCATAGCACATAATGTATCCTCTGTTCATTTATCACATTACCATGTGATCCACATGTCTCAAAATTTGTGTTTATTCAGATTCTTTCATGTTTTCCATAATGAAATGTTGAAAACGAAGTATGATTATACCAACATAAAACAGCTAAGCACTTGTTCGTAAGACCATGATTCTTTTTCGTCAGTTTGGGATAAGATATTGATTTAAACGAGTGAAAGAAAAATGAAGTGGCTTTTAAATTTACAAGTTAAGGTTACCGTCTAATGAATCAAAAAGTTTCGTGTCTTTCTGGAATTAAGTGCCAGACTTTTATGAGTGTCTTATGTTATTTGTACTTGTGTTCTGTCCATGCTTTGTTGTGGCAAATTGGTTAGTGAACTTTGGTTGATTTCTTTTTGAGGGAATACGACACAAGGATACAGTATCAACTGAACGTAGAAATTGTAGTTCCTTTATTGATAGTACTGAGCATATTAAAGTATTAGTTTACATACATGGTCCAGAAATAGTGGAAGCGTCACTCTCAATGGTTGGAATGGATGAGTCACATTTAAGAGCCGAGTCATTACCTCAAGAATGTATGGAATCATTCTTTCTAGAGATAAAAGCAAAGTCTCGCTGCAAAGTAATTAGGCAAATGTGAAGCGTCCTAAGAGCAATATCATTAATTTAAAAAGACAGTTTTTCTATCGTTGATGGCGACTTCATTGTGGATCTTTCAGTGATGGGCGTCATATTTTGCATTTGAGAAGGATTCAGCATAATTATGATACGCTTTGTAAATAACTTTTGATATTAAGATAAAGATTGGAATAACTAATGTGTTTGAAGTACTCAGTCAATTTAAATAATAAATTTGGAAAGTGATTAATTGGTGTATTTTCGACATCGGATTAATTATTTTTCGATTTTGTTAACTTATAAGATATTTTAACATTTGGTTAAAACTTTACTCGTTCAAGAGAACGCCTCATATAAAGATTTAGGAGTCAGCAGCAAACATCAATTGCCACTAAGATTATTACAATGTTATTAACATCACAACTACCTACATCCAACGGTTCAATTTGCTGCAGTCCATCCGCGAAAACTGAATAAATATTTAGTGGCAGTGTTTTATTGTATCTGTTATGTGCACCCTACTGTGTTTGTGTCTTTGTGATTCATATATGTATATATACGTATGCATGTATGTATATATGTAAATAAATTAATATATTCATATAAATAGACATATATATATATACATATATATATATATATATATATATATATATATATATATATATATATATATATATGCCTATTGATTTATATATGAAGATATATTAATTCGCAATTGTTTTAATATATTCCATTTTTGCGGCTGGACTTTTTCAAATTTAACTGTTGAATGTAGGTAATTGTGTTAGTAACATTTTACTAATCACTATGGTAATTAATGTTTGATATTGACTATTAACCTTTCATATTTATTTTTCCTAATCAAGGTTTCATAGTACGGTTATTTTTAATATGTTTATTATGAAAGGAAAAGCACTAAAATATTTTAAAGACAAAGATAATGTTTAAGCTTCCCAAAATTATTATTTCAATTGACTGAGTACTTCAAACACATTAGTCATTTCAACTTTCATATTTTTAATGTTAAATTAATTCATAAAATTTATCATGAATAATCATGTTAAATCCTACTGAAATGCATAAGTGACACCCATGACGGAGAGAATCAGAATAAAGTTGCCAGCAAGGATACAAAAGCTGACTTTTAGTGGTAATATTAACCATTGAATTCATTTTATCCGTAAATTGAATGATATTGCTCTTTGGACGCTTCACATCTGCCTTATTACTTTGCTAATATTATATTATCATGTTATCAGTATCACCGTCATAATCATTCTGTTCATCAAAAATGTTATGAATTTAACATTTCTACATCTTTCGGGTTCAGATTAGTGTGTCCGGATTCAGATATGAATATATATCAATTCGCAATGGAATGCAACACGGATGTCTCTTAGTGATCTTTCATGAGCCTTTTACAGCCAGTAGACTACCACTCAATTGTTCTTATTTATAATGCATATATATATATATATATATATATATATATATATATATATATATATATATATATATTACGTTGTGACATAGATTTGTGGTAATCACTATGGCATTCCATGTTTACTGCTGATTCCAAAACATTAAACTTCATCATTTAATACAAATGCTAACGATTTATATGATTATAAAAATCCAAATACTGAAAAAAATTTCTTCAAGTAGTAATGACAAGTATCGAGTTGTTCCCAAACTTATTATTTCGTATATATATATATATATATATATATATATATATATATATATATATATATATATATATATATATATACATATACATATATACATATATGAATTTGTATATTTGTGTGTGTGTGTGTATTTAAATACATATACACCTATATATGTGCACATACACACACACACATGTATATATATGTGTGTGTGTGTGTATGTTTATGTTTATATATGCATACATATGTACATATATGTATCCCTTATCAACCAGAGCATACAGGAAGTAATATAGATCTTATAAACATTGATACCATTGCCATTATTATTGCTCTGTTTACTGTTGTTACTA
>NW_028234442.1:26790737-26805737 GCF_977035675.1 Penaeus japonicus
GCATCAAGGCTTTTGTTTTATGCGACTGCCAGACTGGTTATATCCTTGATATCATCCCTTACACCGGAAAGGATACTGCATTGGATAGGCATGCTGATGTAGGAGTATCAGGTTCAGTTGTTTTGACGATGTTGGGGCCATACAAGGGACGAGGCCATATAGTTTACCTTGACAATTGGTACTCAAGTCCCCTACTATTTAGTAATTTGCACGCATTGAAGATAGGCGCATGTGGTACAGTCAGATCGAACAGGAAGCATCTACCAACGTTTCCTAAGTTGAAAAAGGGAGAAGTAAAATCATACCATGCAAACAATGTATTAGCACTGAAATGGAATGATAGAAAAGATGTAACACTTCTCACAACTGTGCATAATGATGAAATTGTTACTACGGAAAAGGAAAGGGATGGCCAACCACAGCTAAAGCCTAAAGCAATTATAGATTACAATAAGAACATGAGACTGGTAGATAAAAGCGACATGATGATCAGTTTCAATGAATGCCTCAGAAAAACCCGGAAGTGGTATAAGAAGTACTTTTTCCACCTCATGGACCTGTGCGTGTTGAATGCTTACTACATTCATTGTTCACTGACGGGGAAAAAACCCGGTCTGAGAGTGTTTTCATTGACTTTGGTACGTCAACTGTTGGAGAAATATGGCCCCCCACAGCCCCCTCCTGCACCTCTGGCTCTTCCCTTCGAAGTTAGGCTCCAACGTGGCCGTCATTACCCGGTGAATGTGCCATCGACAGAGAAAAAGAAGAACGCACAGAGGATCTGTCGTGTGTGTGCCCACACTCAGTTGAAACAAAGAAAGAAGTCCTGCACCAGGTACATGTGTAAGGAATGTAATGTGCCCCTTTGTATTTTGGGGTGCTTTGAAGTGTATCATGAGGAAGTTGTGTTCTAGGTGTAAAAATGTAGAGATGTAGAAAATAAAACTGTGTATAGAATGTTTTATGTTTTGTTTTCCTATATGTGTGTTTATATTTGTTTATACACACACACACACACACACACACACATATATATATATATATATATATATATATATATATATATATATATATATATATATATATATATGTATATATACATATATATCTATATATATCTATCTATATATATATATATATATATATATATATATATATATATATATACTTATATATGTATATATATATATATATACATATGTACATATATATACATATATATACATACATATATATACATATATATATACATATATATATATATTTATATATATATATATATATATATATATATACATATTTATGTGTGTGTTTGTGTGTGTGTATTCATTTATCTATATATGTATGTATGCATATAAATAATTTTATATATAAATACACACACACACACACATATATATAGATAGGTAGATAGATACCGGATATAGAAATACATATAAAGCGTTTTTTATATATAATAGTGCGCGTGCGTGTCTCTGTATGCATGCACGCACAAATGATTTTTTTTTTACTTATAAAAGATTCTATATAATTTATATATCCAAAACAGTAGAAGATAATTACGGTCTCATCGCATATTTAGAATATTGTATTTTACCCTTTGCTTGTTCTGTGCAGAAAAATATCAGGAAGTTACTTTGACAGAAGTACCGGATCAGATCATGTGACTCTATCGGATGATTGACAGGCCGAGATATGGCTGTTGGGTTGGGGATTCACACCTTGTCATCACAGTCTTCAGGCACAAGATTATGCTTACTCGCTGCCGGCTCCCCCTTGCCTGGCATACGAGCAATTCCAATATTTATGTCCTCATAAGAACGAATAATGAAAATTTATCTAAAATATTTTTATTCTAGCGTGTTCTCTTACCCTTTCTTAGTAAATCAGGCTACTCAAATTAAGGTAAATTCTACTATTTAAATTTCAAAAAAAATCAAAGACCTGTGACAACTAGAAAAATGTTCGCCTCTGGAGGGGTGACAGGGAAAGGGTTAAGATGCTTTATCATCTCATATCGAATCTCATCGGGGCCTGGGGATGTTCCTCTACAGGCTTCTAGGGCTCGGACAAGCTCATTCATTGTTAGATCTTTATTGTAATCAAAAATATCTCCTGTGGCAAAGTGAATTGGTTGCAGCTCGGCTGCTTCCTTGGTGGTCAGGAATGCAGGGTTGTAATTTTCCGAGCTGCTTGTATAAGAGAACTGCCTGGCGATTGTGTTAGCAATGTCTCTAGGTTCATCATAATTACTTCCCTCATGAATAATATTTCTGATCTTATTTAATGACTTTTTTCTATTGATTCTATTTACTGTGGACCAAACCTCTGATAACTTGGTGTTACTATTTATTGTAGAGACAAAGCTTCGCCAGGAGTCTCTTTTGGCTTGTCTGATTGTTCTACGAGCCCTAGCTCTCGCTTGTTTGTAATTGCGAAAGTTCTCATTGGTAATATTATTATGGAAAAGCCTGTAGGCCCTATTTCGTTCACATAGCGCCCTGCGGCAATCTGGTGTCCACCATGGAACTCTATGCTTAACGCTATCTGTCGAAGTCTTAGGTATGGTTGCCATTGCTGCATTTATAATACAATTTTGAACACTGTTTACTTTATCATCAATGGTTTCTCCAACAACTTCGAGCTTGACGCTCCTTGTGAAGGCGACCCAATCTGCTCTTTTTACGTTAAATTTGGGTGCTGAAGGCGTCCTCGTGGTGTCGCATGAATATTGAATACAAATAGGAAGGTGATCGCTTCCCAACGAGTCGTCAATGGTGTGCCACAGGCACTTGGCTGCTAGTGTTGAGGAAACCAGTGATAGGTCAATAAAGCTCAAATTACCGGTATTATCGTCTATTCGCGTTGGACTACCATCATTTAGAAGAACCAGATCAGAGTCGTTGATCAACTTAACTACTTGCTCACCTCTACCATTCACCCGCAGGGAACCCCATGATGTATGACGAGCATTAAAATCACCTAAAATTAATTTATTATTTGGCAGACTGTCCTGAATAGCAAAAAGCTCATCATAAATTAACATTTTATCAGGTGGACAGTAAGCTGAGCATATAGTCAGATACGTGTTATTGAATTTTACTTTGCATGCGACGTGTTCCAAAGTAGAATTAATCGTCACTTCAATGAAAGGGAGATTCTGGTGGATGTACATGGCGACTCCGCCTCCACCCCTTCCCTCTCGGTCTTTTCTACAAAGATGATAGTTTCTTAGCGATACGACCTCGTCAGAGACTTGGTCGTTTAAATGGCTTTCTTGTAGTACGATAATATCGGGAGCATAGGACGAGGCTAATAATCTAAGAGAGTTTACTTTTGATCTAAGACTTCGACAGTTCCATTGTATGATGGTATACGCGTGGATTACGTTTTATGGGGTTTGGAAGTGCCTTGTCCGGTGGTTTTTATTTTCTTTTTTTGGGAGGGAGGCGCCTCCTCCTCTCCCTCGCTTCCCGAGGGCCTCTCTCGGGAATTTTTGGAGACAGTAGTCTCCATGGCCTGCTCCCCTCCACCAGAGAGACGCCCGGCGGAGGATGATCTGCTCTTACGAGCAGAACTACCACCAGACGAAGTTCTAGTGGGGGTCGCCTGTACGAGAAGGTGCGATCCGGATTGTGATTTGGTATCGACCTCCTTAAGATGCTGTTTTTGCTGGGTTGATTCAGCAATTTCTTTAATTGTCTTATTCAATTCTTTAATCTGATTCATTAAGTCCTTTACCGTTTCTTTCAATTCTGCAATTTCCTGGTCCTTAACTGCGAGCTGCTGATTAACACTGCTTGCACTGGAAACAGTGTTAGTTACTGCTGAGGCGTAAGAAGTATTGGGTTTGCTTGTCAAACCTTCCACTTTCTTCTTGGCCTCACGGTAGCTAACATCGTGTTCTCTCATGTATGCTAATGTCTCAGTCTCCTTCTTCAGGCTACTGCAATCAGCAGAGCCTGACTGATGGGGACCTCCACAGTTAGCACACTTGAGTGTCTTTTCCGTGCATTCAGTGGTATCGTGATCTCCAGTACATTTACCGCAAGTGAATTTGTTAGTGTCCTTATCATTGCATCTTAATGAGGTGTGTCCAAATTTTTGGCATCTATTACACCGCATTGGCTTTTGAATGTAAGGTCGTACTTGAACAATCTCATATCCGATTTTGACAGTACTTGGAATTTTATTTGAAGCAAAGGTCAAGAAACACAATCCGGTCTTTGTTCGCGCATTCCCATCTTTCTTGGTCATGCAATTTACGTCCACAACGTTTTGGTCATTCATGGCATCAAGAATTTCGCTTTCTTCCATTGTCCTCAAATCCCTGTGAAAGATTACTCCCTTACAGGTATTTGGGCCAACAGGAATAGTTACTTTTACTGTAATGTCATGAATCTGCGTCAGCTTAAGTAAATCGTTAACCTGAGACTTAAATTGCACTTTCACAAGGAGGCTACCATCTCGCAACTTTCGGACAAAATCAAAACTGCCTCCCACTTGACCATCAAGGACCTTCTTAATGATAAAGGGGTTGACATTCTGCAAGGATTGATTTTCTTTCATGCAACGGATGTTCACGCACCTTGCGTTCTGGGGAGGGATATTAATGTGTCGTCTGGGTCGGTCATTGGTCGGGGTTCCATTACTGGTCAAAGTGGTCTTAGTAAGGGTCTGAGTCGCCCCTCCTCCTTGGGGAGGAGGAAGGGTAGCCGGGGAATCAATCATACTGGGTGTCGGACCAGGTCCGAACCCTGGGCCAAAGCCCGTTGTCCTGAGGGGACTACCTTTTCCCTTAACTTTTGGATCAACCTAATCCCAATAGCTAAGAGAGGATAAAATAAAACAAGTCTTACAGTTAATCGTCCTCACCCCCCCTTAGTGGAAGCCTGGTTGCGTTCTCCAGTACCAACTAAGGGATCGGAGTTGTGTGTAAGACACCTTCCAACCGCCGAACCTGCCTAGTGCGAGGGACGGTAAGTTGGTGCCCACCCCCCAAGCGAATACAGGAGCTCACAATGAGACTCCCGTAGGCTCAGGAAAGTCACACAGAAGAATGGAAAAAATTTAGGAGGAGAGAAAAGTTGCGCCCAAAGGACGCCCCAGACTACTGGGCCTCCCTACCCAGGGGTCACAGCCCGTAAGGGCTACCCTGAGGTAGAAGAGAGCTGCGGGTCTGGGGTGGGGGCTGTCTACTCTACTGTAGGCTCGTGCTACCTTCAAATAACAAAGCACTGAAGGTGCAGGCAAGGCACTAGAAGTGCAAAAAAGTCTGAAACCAGCGTTTACTCGACTAGTTTACGCTACGAAAACACAGAAACAATAATGCCAAGCAAGACAAGAGGCCCCGAAACCAGGGTAGCTCCTGTGTCACAAGACTTATGGTTTATTGCTGCTGCGTTTTTTATAAAGAAACAAGGTGTGAGGCATTCAAATTCTCATACACGAGTGTGCATTTTTAGTATGAAAGTATAAGTATAAATTTCCTTTGACTGAGTACTTTATAGTTTACATATTTATCGTTTTTTGCATTACATGTGATCTATCTATCTATCTATCTATCTATCTATCTATATATATATATATATATATATATATATATATATATATATATATATATGTATATGTATAAATAAATATATATATATATATATATATATATATATTTATTTATATATATATATATATACATATATATATATATATATATATATATATATATATATATTATATATATATATATATATATTTATATATATAATCATTAACATTTGTATTAAATGATTAAGTTTAATGTTTTGGAATCAGCATTAAACATGAACTGCCATAGTGATTACCATAAATCTATGTCACAACATAATATATATATGTATATATATATATATATATATATATATATATATATATATATATATATATATATATATATATATATATAATGGAAAAAACGATAAATATGTAAACTATAAAGTACTCAGTCAAATGAAATTTATACTTCTTGGTAAAATAGTTATACAGACTTCGAACACTCGTGTATGAAAATTTATGCTACTCACACCCTGTTTTTCTACAACGCAGCAGCAACAAACACTAAGTCTTGTGCCACTGGAGATACCCTGGTTATCGGGGCCTCTCGTCTCACTGGGCATTGTTGCTTCTGAGTTTTGATTAAAGTAAAACAAAGTCGAGTAAACGCTGTTTTTTGTACAGATTTTGCGCACTTTAAGTGCTTTATCTGCACCTTCAGTGCTTTGTTTTTGAAGGTGACACGAGACCAGTAGTAGTAGTAGTAGTAGTAGTCAGCCCCCACCCCAGACCCGCAGCTCTCTTCTACTCCAGGGTAGCCCTTACGGGCTGTGACCCCTGGGTAGGGAGGCCCAGTAGCCTGGGGCGTCCTTCGGGCGCAACTTTTCTCTCCCCCTGAATTTTTTCTATTTTTCTGGTGTGACTTTCCTGAGCCTACGGGAGTCTCCTTGTGAGCTCCTGTATTCGCTTGGGGGGTGGGCATTGACTTACCGTCCCTCGCAATAGGCAGGTTCGGCGGTAGGAAGGTGCCTTACACACAAACTCCGATCCCTTAGTTGGTACTGGAGAAAGCAGCCAGGCTTCCACTAAGGGGGGGCGAGGACGTATAACGAAAGACTTGTTTTTTTATCCTCTCTTAGCTATTGGGATTAGGTTGATATACAATAGTTAAGGGAAAGGTAGTCCTTTCAGGACAACGGGCTTTGGCCCAGGGATCGGACCTGGTCCGACACCCTAGCATGATTGATCCCCCGGCTACCCTTCCTCCTCCCCAAGGAGGAGGGGCGACTCAGACCCATTCTAAGACAAATTTGACTAAAAATGGAACCCCGACCAATGACCGACCCAGAAGACATATTGATATCCCTCCAGAGAATGCAAGGTGCTTGAACATACGATGCGTGAAAGAAAATCAATCCTTGCAGAATGTCAACCCCTTTATCATCAAGAAGGTCCTTGATGGTCAAGTGGAAGGCGGGTTTGATTTTGTCAGAAAATTGCGAGATGGAAGCCTCCTTGTTAAATTACAATTTAAATCTCAGGTTAAGAATTTACTTAAACTGACGCAGATTCATGACCTGCAAGTTAAAGTAACTATTCCTGTTGGCCCAAATACCTGTAAGGGAGTAATCTTTCACAGGGATTTGAGGACAATGGAAGAAAGTGAAATTCTTGAGGCCATGAAAGACCAGAGCGTAGTAGACGTAAATTGTATGGCTAAGAAAGATGGAGATGTGCGAGTAAAAACCGGATTGTGTTTCTTGACCTTTTCTTCACATAAAATTCCAAGTACTGTTAAAGTTGGGTATGAGATCGTTCAAGTTCGACCCTATATTCAAAAACCAATGCGTTGTAATAGATGCCAAAAATTTGGACACACCTCATTACGATGCAATGATAAAGATACAGATAAATTTATGTGCGGCAAATGTGCTGGAGCCCATGATACTACTACATGCAAGGAAAAGACTCTCAAGTGTGCTAACTGTGGAGGTCCCCATCAGTCAGGCTCTGCTGAATGCAGCAGCCTGAAGACGGAGACTGAGACATTGGCATACATGAGAGAACACGATGTCAGCTACCGTGAGGCCAAGAAGAAAGTTGAAGGTTTGACAAGCAAACCCAATACTTCTTACGCCTCAGCGGTAACAAACAACGTTTCCAATGCAAGCAGTATTAGTCAACAGCTCGCAGCTAAGGACAAGGAAATTTCGGAATTAAAGGAAACAGTTAAAAATTTAATGAATCAAGTTACAGAATTGACTAAAACAATAAAGGAAATTGCTGAATCAACTCAGCAAAAAAAGCATCATAAGGAGGATGATACCAAATCACAATCTGGATCACACCTCTTAGTCCAGGCGACCCCTACTAGAACTTCGTCTGGTGGTAGTTCTGCTCGTAAGAGCAGATCATCTTCTGCCGGGCGTCTCTCTAGTGGAGGGGAGCAAGCCATGGAGGCTACTGTCTCCAAAAATTCCCGAGAGAGGCCCTCGGGAAGCGAGGGAGAGGAGGAGGCGCCTCCCTCCCAAAAAAAGAAAATAAAAACCGCCGGACAAGGCACTTCCAAACCCCATAAAACGTAATCCACGCGTATACCATTATACAATGGAACTGTCGAAGTCTTAGATCAAAATTAAATTCCCTTAGATTATTAGCCTCGTCCTATGCTCCCGATATTATCGTTCTACAAGAAAGCCATTTAAACGACCAAGTCTCTGACGAGGTCGTATCGCTAAGAAACTACCATCTTTGTAGAAAAGACCGAGAGGGAAGGGGTGGAGGCGGAGTCGCCATGTACATCCACCAGAATCTCCCTTTCATTGAAGTGACGATTAATTCTACTTTGGAACACGTCGCATGCAAAGTAAAATTCAATAACACGTATCTGACTATATGCTCAGTTTATTGTCCACCTGATGAAATGCAGATCTATGATGAGCTTTTTGCTATTCAGGACAGTCTGCCAAACAATAAATTAATTTTAGGTGATTTTAATGCTCGTCATACATCATGGGGTTCCCTGCGGGTGAATGGTAGAGGTGAGCAAGTAGTTAAGTTGATCAACGACTCTGATCTGGTTCTTCTAAATGATGGTAGTCCAATGCGAATAGACGATAATACCGGTAATTTGAGCTTTATAGACCTATCACTGGTTTCCTCAACACTAGCAGCCAAGTGCCTGTGGCACACCATTGATGACTCGTTGGGAAGCGATCACCTTCCTATTTGTATTCAATATTCATGCGACACCACGAGGACGCCTTCAGCACCCAAATTTAACGTAAAAAGAGCAGATTGGGTCGCCTTCACAAGGAGCGTCAAGCTCGAAGTTGTTGGAGAAACCATTGATGATAAAGTAAACAATGTTCAAAATTGTATTATAAATGCAGCAATGGCAACCATCCCTAAGACTTCGACAGATAGCGTTAAGCATAGGGTTCCATGGTGGACACCAGATTGCCACAGGGCGCTATGTGAACGAAATAGGGCCTACAGGCTTTTCCATAATAACATTACAAATGAGAACTTTCGCAATTACAAACAAGCGAGAGCTAGGGCTCGTAGAACAATCAGACAAGCCAAAAGAGACTCCTGGCGAAGTTTTGTCTCTACGATAAACAGTAACACCAAGTTATCAGTTAATAGAATAAATAGAAAAAAAGTATCAATAAAAATCAGAAATATCATTCATGAGGGAAATAATTATGATTCACCTAGAGACATAGCTAATATAATCGCCAGGCAGTTCTCTTATACAAGCAGCTCGGAAAACTACAATCCTGCATTCCTGACAACCAAGGAAGCAGCCGAGCTGCAACCAATTCACTTTGTCACAGGAGATAACTTACAATAAAGATCTAACAATGAATGAGCTTGTCCGAGCCCTAGAAGCCTGTAGAGGAACATCCCCAGGCCCCAATGAGATTCGATATGAGATGATAAAGCATCTTAATCATGATGACATGATTAAGTTGCTAGAAGTGTACAATGATATTTGGAAAAGCCAGACTTTTCCAAATTCATGGCACTTCGCCCACATCATTCCCATATTAAAAGGAGGGGGAAATCCCAGATCCGCCATATCTTACCGCCCAATTGCGTTGACAAGCTGCTTATGCAAGGTCATGGAAAGAATTGTTAATAATAGGCTATTGCATTTTTTAAATACCAGGAATTTACTAGTTGACGAGCAGTGCGGCTTCCGAAAGGGACGTCAAACCCTCGATCAGCTAGTAAAACTGGAAAGTCATATTCATGAGGCATTTGCCAAAAAGCATTTTTTGATATCAGTATTTTTAGACATTGAAAAAGCCTACGACATGACTTGGCGACATGGCCTACTCAGAAAACTTTATGCTTTCGGATTGCGTGGAAACTTGCCTTGTTTTATCCAAAATTTCATTTCTGACAGAACTTTTTCCGTCAAATTATTTTCTGACAATGTCACTTTCTCGGACATTTTTGTCCAGGCAAACGGGGTCCCACAAGGAAGTGTCATGTCTCCTACATTATTTTTATGTTTGATAAATGACATTTTACCATCTCCTCGGAATCTTAAATACTCACTGTATGCCGATGATTGTGCATTATGGCACTCCAGCAGTAATGCAGAGTTCTCGGCAAATCAGATCCAATTGGCACTGGATATGATTCATAACTGGGGCCTCCAGTGGGGTTTTACGTTTTCCATAAGAAAGAGTATTGGCGTGGTTTTTACACATAGGAGAAAGCCCAACATCAGGCTAACTCTAGACAACCATCCAATACCTATTCAAAATTCAGCTAGATTTCTTGGTCTACTCTTTGATAGTAGATTGAATTGCAAAGACCACATTGGTCAATTAAAAAATAAATGTCAAAAAGCACTCAATTTATTAAAGTGCATTTCTGGACACAAATGGGGAGCTGATAGAAAGTCTTTACTGATGTTATATAAATCCCTGATTAGGTCTAAAGTAGATTATGGGTCAATCGTGTATGGCTCGGCAACGAGCTCAACTCTGAAAGGTTTGAATGTCGTGCAGAATGCGTGTTTACGCGTCTGTCTTGGTGCCCTTAAGTGCACTCGCATTGAGCCCCTAGAGGTAGAGTCGGGAGTACCTCCCCTCCGTCTTAGACGCGGCCAGCTAGAGCTGACTTATGCCGCCAAGGTAGCCAGGCAGCCCCAGCATCCCAACAGGGATGTTTTGCGCCGGCAGGTAGGGCCACAGCACCGCGGCGGAAAGCCGCTGTGCAATAGACTCGATGACCTCGCAGATAAAGTCGGTATAGATCTCTCTACCATTGATACCCTGGTTCAATCAAATATAGCACCGTGGGAGACCCCCAATTTCACCACCGTTTTAGACTGGCTACCAACAGCCAAAGCCACGGTGTCGGAGGTGGAGGTACGCCAGAGGTTCAGAGAGATCCTAATTAAACATCTTTATTTTTTTCATTTATATACCGACGGGTCCAAGACAGACGAGTGTTTGGGTGCGGGTGTATAGTCGACTGAATGTCAGTTGAGATTTCGATTGCCGAATCATACATCGATCTTTCTTGCCGAACTTTTTGCAATAGATAAAGCTTTAGATTTTGCCCTATCGACGACCCACGATAGAATAGTCATATTTTCAGACTCGTTAAGTTCACTTAAAGCCATTAAATCCCTAGAAACCACTAATAATGAAATACAGGGTAATATCATTCGTAAATTACATAGTGCCAATAAATCAATCAAGCTGATATGGGTACCTGGACACTCGGGTATCCATGGCAATGAACAGGCTGACAAACTAGCCGGGTCGACTGATGATATGGAGCCTGGTATTATCCGCACAGATCTCAGGTGTTTTGTCTCTTTTATAAAAGCAAAAATCCATCTCCTGTGGCAGAGTGAGTGGACCGACCTCACAATCTACAATAAAACAAAAGAAGAAATTATAATGTGGGACACAGCCCACAGAAAAATTAGAAGGGAGGAGGTGGTGTTGGCCCGATTAAGGGTCAATGCCACACGCTACACACACCTCACTCGCTACATAGAAAAAAGTTTCCCTCCTCAGTGCCCATACTGCAATACCATCATGTCACTTAAACATATTTTTATAACATGCCACCACTACAACAATAAAAGACAAACCATAAAAAATTATTTCCAAATCAAAAACATAAATTTCAACATATCTAACTTACTATCAGATAATGAAAAAAATAATAAGTAAAGTAATCACTTTTCTAAAGGAGACAAAACTTTATGACCTTATATAGATTGATAAAATAAAATGGAATCATTGGCTTAATAACCTTGGCCTGTGCCGCTGGTTGATAGCCAATAAATCCAACAAGCAAGCAAGCAAGCAACGTAGCATAGCTAGGGCTCGTAGAACAATTAGACAAGCCAAAAGAGACTCCTGGCGAAGCTTTGTCTCTACAATAAATAGTAACACCAAGTTATCAGAGGTTTGGTCCACAGTCAATAGAATTAATAGAAAAAGAACATCAACTAAAATAAGAAACATCATTCATGAGGGAAGAAATTATGATTCACCTAGAGACATTGCTAACACAATCGCCAGGCAGTTCTCTTATACAAGCAGCTCGGAAAACTACAACCCTGCATTCCTGACCACCAAGGAAGCAGCCGAGCTGCAACCAATTCACTTTGCCACAGGAGATAATTTTGATTACAATAAAGACCTTACAATGAATGAGCTTGTCCGAGCCCTAGAAGCCTGTAGAGGAACATCCCCAGGACCCGATGAGATTCGATATGAGATGATAAAGCATCTTAATCATGATGACATGATTAAGTTGCTAGAAGTGTACAATGATATTTGGAAAAGCCAGACTTTTCCAAATTCATGGCACTTCGCCCACATCATTCCCATATTGAAAGGAGGGGGAAATCCCAGATCCGCCATATCTTACCGCCCAATTGCGTTGACAAGTTGCTTATGCAAGGTCATGGAAAGAATTGTTAATAGTAGGCTATTGCATTTTTTAAATACCAGAAATTTACTAGTTGACGAGCAGTGCGGCTTCCGAAAGGGACGTCAAACCCTCGATCAGCTAGTAAAACTGGAAAGTCATATTCATGAGGCATTTGCCAAAAAGCATTTTTTGATATCAGTATTTTTAGACATTGAAAAAGCCTACGACATGACTTGGCGACATGGCCTACTCAAAAAACTTTATGCTTTCGGATTACGTGGAAACTTGCCTTGTTTCATTCAAAATTTCGTTTCTGACAGAACGTTTTCTGTCAAATTGTTTTCCGACAATGTCACTTTCTCGGACATTTTTGTCCAGGCAAACGGGGTCCCACAAGGAAGTGTCTTGTCTCCAACATTATTTCTGTGTATAATAAATGACATTTTACCATCTCGTCCTCGGAATCTTAAATACTCACTGTACGCCGATGATTGTGCATTATGGCACTCCAGCAATAATGCAGAGTTCTCGGCAAATCAGATCCAATTGGCACTGGATATGATTCATAACTGGGGCCTCCAGTGGGGTTTTAAGTTTTCCATTAAAAAGAGTATTTGCGTGGTCTTTACACATAGGAGAAAGCCCAACATCAGGCTAACTCTAGACAACCACCCAATACCTATTCAAAATTCAGCTAGATTTCTTGGTCTACTTTTTGATAGTAGATTGAACTGGAAAGACCATATTGATCAGTTAAAGAATAAATGTCAAAAAGCACTCAATTTATTAAAGTGCATTTCTGGACACAAATGGGGAGCTGATAGAAAGTCTTTACTGATGTTATATAAATCCCTGATTATATCTAAAGTAGATTATGGGTCAATCGTGTATGGCTCGGCAACGAGCTCAACTCTGAAAGGTTTGAATGTTGTGCAGAATGCGTGTTTACGCGTCTGTCTTGGAGCCCTTAAGTGCACTCGCACCGAGCGCCTAGAGGTAGAGTCGGGAGTACCTCCCCTCCGTCTTAGACGCGGCCAGCTTGCGCTGACCTATGCCGCGAAGGTAGCCAGGCAGCTCCAACATCCCAACAGGGTTGTTTTGCGCCGGCAGTTAGGGCCCCAGTATCGCGGCGGGAAGCCGCTGGGCAATAGACTCCATGACCTCACAGATAAAATCGGTATAGATCTCTCTACCATCGATACCCTGGTTCAATCAAATATAGCACCATGGGAGACACCCAATTTTTCTACTGTTGTAGACTGGCTACCATCAGCCAAAGCCACGGTGTCGGAGGTAAAGGTACGCCAGAGGTTCAGAGAGATCCTAATTAAACATCTTTCCTTTTTTCATTTATATACCGACGGGTCCAAGACAGACGAGTGTGTGGGAGCGGGTGTATGGTCGACTGAATGTCAGTTGAGATTTCGATTGCCGAATCATACATCGATCTTTCTTGCCGAACTTTTTGCAATAGATAAAGCTTTAGATTTTGCCCTATCGATGACCCACGATAGAATAGTCATTTTTTCAGACTCGTTAAGTTCAATTAAAGCCATTAAATCACTAGAAACCACCTATAATGAAATACAGGGTAATATCATTCGTAAAATGCATAGTGCCAATAAATCAATCAAACTGATATGGGTACCTGGACACTCGGGTATCCATGGTAATGAACAGGCTGACAAACTAGCCGGGTCGACTGGCGATCTGGACCCGGTATTATCCGCACAGACCTCAGGTGTTTTGTCTCTTTTATAAAAACAAAAATCCATCTCCTGTGGCAGAGTGAGTGGACCGACCTCACAATAAACAAGAACAAAGAAGAGATAACAATATGGGACACAGCCCACAGAAAAATTAGAAGGGAGGAGGTGGTGTTGGCCCGAATAAGGGTCAACGCTACAAGATTGACACACCTCACTCCCTATATGGAAAAAACTTCCCTCCGCAATGCCAACAATGCAATAGAAACCTATCCATAAATCATATATTAACATGCCATAATTTCAATAACCAAAGACAAAAAATTAAAAATTATTTACAAACCAAAAATATAGCATTTAATATTAAAAATTTATTATGTGACAAGGAAAAACTAGTCAGTAAAGTAATCACTTTTCTAAAGGAGACAAAACTTTATGACTTTATATAGATTGATAAAATAAAATGGAATCATTGGCTTAATAACCTTGGCCTGTGCCGCTGGTTGATAGCCAATAAATCCAACAAGCAAACGTAGCATAATCATTTTTACGTTAATGATATTTTTCATGTGATTAGTAAACTTGATATTAATTACCAACCTTTTTACGAAACCTTACGTTTACAAAGTAAGAATAATTGTGAGAGGCCTAGAGTCAGTAGCAAACATGAATTACCGTAGTGATTATTACAATGTTACTAACATCAGAACGACCTGCATCCGCAGTGAAATCTGAAGCAGTCCAGCCGCAAAAACGGAATATATGAGACCGATTGAGTGAGAGTCTACTGGCTGCAAAAGGCTCAGCAAAGACCACTAAGAGACGTGTTTATTTCGTATGCCATGGG
>NW_028234442.1:26811764-26832797 GCF_977035675.1 Penaeus japonicus
TTACCGAGGGCCTCTCTCGGGAATTTTTGGAGGCCGTAGCCTTGAGCATGTCCCCTCTGCTGAGAGAGAGAGACGCTGCTGAACAGCTCTTACGAGCGAGCAACTACCCACCAGACGAAGTTTTAGGTGGGGGATTTTTTTAGGGTTTTTTTCGCCTGGGACTAAGAGGTTTGTGATCCATATTGGTGATTTGGTATATCCTCCTTATGATGCTTTTTTTTTTTTTTTTTGCTTTCGGAATGGGTTGATTTCGAGCCAAGGCAATTTCCTTAAAGTCTTTGTTTTATTCTATTCTTTAATTTTGATTCATAATTCCTTAAGTTCACACCATACCTATTCCTCTCAATTCGGAAATTTCCTGGTCCATTAGCCTGCGGAGCTGCTGACTAATACTGCTTGCACTGGAAACGTTGTTGGTTACTGCTGAGGCGTAAGAAGTATTGGGTTTGCTTGCCAAACTGTCAACTTTCTTCTTGGCCTCACGGTAGCTAACATCGTGCTCTCTCATGTATGCCAATGTCTCAGTCTCCGTCTTCAGGCTGCTGCATTCAGCAGAGCCTGACTGATGGGGACCTCCACAGTTAGCACACTTGAGTGTCTTTTCCGTGCATGTAGTAGTATCATGGGCTCCAGCACATTTACCGCACATAATTTTTTTCTGTATCTTTATCATTGCATCTTAATGAGGTGTGTCCAAATTTTTGGCATCTATTGCAACACATTGGTTTTTGGATATAGGGTCGAACTTGAACGATCTCATATCCAACTTTAACAGTACTTGGAATTTTGGGTGAAGAAAAATTCAAGAAACACAATCCGGTTTTTACTCGCACATCTCCATCTTTCTTCGTCATACAATTTACCTCTACTACGCTTTGGTCTTTTATTACATTCGATTTTTTTAGTTACATTTTCATCATCATTGCACATGGCCTCAATAATTTCGCTTTCTTCCATTGTCCTCAAATCCCTGTGAAAGATTACTCCCTTACAGGTATTTGGGCCAATAGGAATAGTTACTTTTACTGTGAGGTCATGAAATTGCGTCAGTCTAAGGCAATCATTAACCTGAGATTTATATTGTACTTTCACAAGGAGGCTACCATCTCGCAATTTTCGGACAAAATCAAAACTGCCTTCCACTTGACCATCAAGGACCTTCTTAATGATAAAGGGGTTGACATTTTTCAGGGATTGATTTTCATTCACGCATCTTATGTTCACACACCTTGCGTTCTCGGGAGGGATATCAATAAATGGTCTTCTGGGTCGGTCATTGGTCGGGGTTCTATCAGTGGTCGTTTTGGTCTTAGATGAGTTCGGAGTCGCCCCTCCTCCTTGAGGAGGAGGAAGGGTAGCCGGGGGATCAACCATACTCGGGTGTCGGATCAGGTCCGAACCCTACCGAAACTTGCTTGCTTGCTTGTTGGATTTATTGGCTATCAACCAGCGGCACAAGCCAAGCTACCGAAACACGGCCTCGCAGGGGTTATATGGGCCCCTTTCCAGGGAGGGAGTAAGTGGTAGGCCCTCCTTCCAGGGAGGAAGTGAGTAGTAGGCCCTCCTTCCAGGGAGGGAGTGAGTAGTAGGCCCTCCTTCCAGGGAGGGAGTGAGTAGTAGGCCCTCCTTCCAGGGAGGGAGTGAGTAGTAGGCCCTCCTTCCAGGGAGGGAGTGAGTAGTAGGCCCTCCTTCCAGGGAGGAAGTGAGTAGTAGGCCCTCCTTCCAGGGAGGGAGTGAGTAGTAGGCCCTCCTTCCAGGGAGGGAGTGAGTAGTAGGCCCTCCTTCCAGGGAGGGAGTGAGTAGTAGGCCCTCCTTCCAGGGAGGGAGTGAGTAGTAGGCCCTCCTTCCAGGGAGGGAGTGAGTAGTAGGCCCTCCTTGCTTGCTTGCTTGTTGGATTTATTGGCTATCAACCAGCGGCACAAGCCAAGGTTATTAAGCCAATGATTCCATTTTATTTTATCAATCTATATAAGGTCATAAAGTTTTGTCTCCTTTAGAAAAGTGATTAATTTACTAATTATTTTTTCATTATCAGATAGTAAATTTTTAATATTATATTCTATATTTTTAATTTGAAAATAGTTTTTAATTTTTTGCCTTTGGATGGTGTACTGGTGGCAAGTTATCAAGATGTGTGCTATTGATGTTATTCTATTGCACATGCCACACTGTGGAGGGAAGCTTTTCTCCATGTAAGGAGTCAGGTGGGTGTACCGTGTGGCGTTGACCCTCAATCGGGCAACTACCACCTCTTCTCTTCTGTTCTTTCTGTAAGCTGTATCCCACATTTGTATTTCTTCTTTATTTTTGTTGTTTATTGTGAGGTCGGTCCACTCACTCTGCCACAGGAGATGGATTTTTGCTTTTATAAAAGAGACAAAACACCTGAGATCTGTGCGGATAATACCAGGCTCCAGATCGCCAGTCGACCCGGCTAATTTGTCAGCCTGTTCATTACCATGGATACCCGAGTGTCCAGGTACCCATATCAGTTTGATTGATTTATTGGCACTATGCATTTTACGAATGATATTACCCTGTATTTCATTATAGGTGGTTTCTAGTGATTTAATGGCTTTAATTGAACTTAACGAGTCTGAAAAAATGACTATTCTATCGTGGGTCGTCGATAGGGCAAAATCTAAAGCTTTATCAATTGCAAATAATTCGGCAAGAAAGATCGATGTATGATTCGGCAATCGAAATCTCAACTGACATTCAGTCGACCATCCACCCGCTCCCACACACTCGTCTGTCTTGGACCCGTCGGTATATAAATGAAAAAAGGAAAGATGTTTAATTAGGATCTCTCTGAACCTCTGGCGTGCCTCTACCTCCGACAAAAAAAAAAAAAACCCGTGGCTTTGGCTGATGGTAGCCAGTCTACAACAGTAGAAAAATTGGGTGTTTCCCACGGTGCTATATTTGATTGAACCAGGTATCGATGGTAGAGAGATCTATACCGACTTTTTCTGTGAGGTCATGGAGTCTATTGCCCAGCGGCTTCCCGCCGCGATACTGGGGCCCTACCTGCCGGCGCAAAACATCCCTGTTGGGATGTTGGGGCTGCCTGGCTACCTTTGCGGCATAGGTCAGCGCAAGCTGGCCGCGTCTAAGACGGAGGGGAGGTACTCCCGACTCTACCTCTAGGCGCTCAGTGCGAGTGCACTTAAGGGCTCCAAGACAGACTCGTAAACACGCATTCTGTACTACATTCAAACCTTTCAGAGTTGAGCTCGTTGCCGAGCCATACACGATTGACCCATAATCTACTTTAGACCTAATCAGGGATTTATATAACATCAGTAAAGACTTTCTATCAGCTCCCCATTTGTGTCCAGAAATGCACTTTAATAAATTAAGTGCTTTTTGACATTTATTCTTTAACTGACCAATGTGGTCTTTCCAATTTAATCTACTATCAAAGAGTAGTCCAAGAAATCTAGCTGAATTTTGAATAGGTATTGGATGGTTGTCTAGAGTTAGCCTGATGTTGGGCTTTCTCCTATGTGTAAAAACCACGCCAATACTCTTTTTAATGGAAAACTTAAAACCCCACTGGAGGCCCCAGTTATGAATCATATCCAGTGCCAATTGGATCTGATTTGCCGAGAACTCTGCATTATTGCTGGAGTGCCATAATGCACAATCATCGGCGTACAGTGAGTATTTAAGATTCCGAGGAGGAGATGGTAAAATGTCATTTATTACACATAAAAATAATGTTGGAGACAAGACACTTCCTTGTGGGACCCCGTTTGCCTGGACAAAAATGTCCGAGAAAGTGACGTTGTCAGAAAATAATTTGACAGAAAACGTTCTGTCAGAAATGAAATTTTGGATGAAACAAGGCAAGTTTCCACGTAATCCGAAAGCATAAGTTTTCTGAGTAGGCCATGTCGCCAAGTCATGTCGTAGGCTTTTTCTATGTCTAAAAATACTGATATCAAAAAATGCTTTTTGGCAAATGCCTCATGAATGTGACTTTCCAGTTTTACTAGCTGATCGAGAGTTTGGCGTCCCTTTCGGAAGCCGCACTGCTCGTCAACTAGTAAATTTCTGGTATTTAAAAAATGCAATAGCCTACTATTAACAATTCTTTCCATGACCTTGCATAAGCAACTTGTCAACGCAATTGGGCGGTAAGAGATGGCGGATCTGGGATTTCCCCCTCCTTTCAATATGGGAATGATGTGGGCGAAGTGCCATGAATTTGGAAAAGTCTGGCTTTTCCAAATATCATTGTACACTTCTAGCAACTTAATCATGTCATCATGATTAAGATGCTTTATCATCTCATATCGAATCTCATCGGGGCCTGGGGATGTTCCTCTACAGGCTTCTAGGGCTCGGACAAGCTCATTCATAGTTAGATCTTTATTGTAATCAAAAATATCTCCTGTGGCAAAGTGAATTGGTTGCAGCTCGGCTGCTTCCTTGGTGGTCAGGAATGCAGGGTTGTAGTTTTCCGAGCTGCTTGTATAAGAGAACTGCCTGGCGATTGTGTTAGCAATGTCTCTAGGTTCATCATAATTTCTTCCCTCATGAATGATGTTTCTGATTTTTATTGATTGTTTTTTTCTATTAATTCTATTGACTGTGGACCAAACCTCTGAAATTTTAGTATTGCTATTTATCGTAGAGACAAAGCTTCGCCAGGAGTCTCTTTTGGCTTGTCTAATTGTTCTACGAGCCCTAGCTCTCGCTTGTTTGTATTTGCGAAAGTTCTCGTTGGTAATATTATTATGGAAAAGCCTGTAGGCCCTATTTCGTTCACATAGCGCCCTGCGGCAATCTGGTGTCCACCATGGAACTCTATGCTTAACGCTATCTGTCGAAGTCTTAGGTATGGTTGCCATTGCTGCATTTATAATACAATTTTGAACATTGTTTACTTTATCATCAATGGTTTCTCCAACAACTTCGAGCTTGACGCTCCTTGTGAAGGCGACCCAATCTGCTCTTTTTACGTTAAATTTGGGTGCTGAAGGCGTCCTCGTGGTGTCGCATGAATATTGAATACAAATAGGAAGGTGATCGCTTCCCAACGAGTCGTCAATGGTGTGCCACAGGCACTTGGCTGCTAGTGTTGAGGAAACCAGTGATAGGTCAATAAAGCTCAAATTACCGGTATTATCGTCTATTCGCGTTGGACTACCATCATTTAGAAGAACCAGATCAGAGTCGTTGATCAACTTAACTACTTGCTCACCTCTACCATTCACCCGTGGGGAACCCCATGATGTATGACGAGCATTAAAATCACCTAGAATTAATTTATTGTTTGGCAGACTGTCTTGAATAGCAAAAAGCTCATCATAGATTAACCTTTTATCAGGTGGACAGTAAGCTGAGCATATAGTCAGATACGTGTTATTGAATTTTACTTTGCATGCGACGTGTTCCAAAGTAGAATTAATCGTCACTTCAATGAAAGGGAGATTCTGGTGGATGTACATGGCGACTCCGCCTCCACCCCTTCCCTCTCGGTCTTTTCTACAAAGATGGTAGTTTCTTAGCGATACGACCTCGTCAGAGACTTGGTCGTTTAAATGGCTTTCTTGTAGTACGATAATATCGGGAGCATAGGACGAGGCTAATAATCTAAGAGAGTTTACTTTTGATCTAAGACTTCGACAGTTCCATTGTATGATGGTATACGCGTGGATTACGTTTTATGGGGTTTGGAAGTGCCTTGTCCGGTGGTTTTTATTTTCTTTTTTTGGGAGGGAGGCGCCTCCTCCTCTCCCTCGCTTCCCGAGGGCCTCTCTCGGGAATTTTTGGAGACAGTAGTCTCCATGGCCTGCTCCCCTCCACTAGAGAGACGCCCGGCGGAGGACGATCTGCTCTTACGAGCAGAACTACCACCAGACGAAGTTCTAGTGGGGGTCGCCTGGACGAGAAGGTGCGATCCGGATTGTGATTTGGTATCGACCTCCTTAAGATGCTGTTTTTGCTGGGTTGATTCAGCAATTTCTTTAATTGTCTTATTCAATTCTTTGATCTGATTCATTAAGTCCCTTACCGTTTCTTTTAATTCTGCAATTTCCTGATCTTTAACTGCGAGCTGCTGATTAACACTGCTTGCACTGGAAACAGTGTTAGTTACTGCTGAGGCGTAAGAAGTATTGGGTTTGCTTGTCAAACCTTCCACTTTCTTCTTGGCCTCACGGTAGCTAACATCGTGTTCTCTCATGTATGCTAATGTCTCAGTCTCCTTCTTCAGGCTACTGCAATCAGCAGAGCCTGACTGATGGGGACCTCCACAGTTAGCACACTTGAGTGTCTTTTCCGTACATTCAGTGGTATCGTGTTCTCCAGTACATTTACCGCAAGTGAATTTGTTAGTGTCCTTATCATTGCATCTTAATGAGGTGTGTCCAAATTTTTGGCATCTATTACACCGCATTGGCTTTTGAATGTAAGGTCGTACTTGAACAATCTCATATCCGATTTTGACAGTACTTGGAATTTTATTTGAAGCAAAGGTCAAGAAACACAATCCGGTCTTTGTTCGCGCATTCCCATCTTTCTTGGTCATGCAATTTACGTCCACAACGTTTTGGTCATTCATGTCATCAAGAATTTCGCTTTCTTCCATTGTCCTCAAATCCCTGTGAAAGATTACTCCCTTACAGGTATTTGGGCCAACAGGAATAGTTACTTTTACTGTAATGTCATGAATCTGCGTCAGCTTAAGTAAATCGTTAACCTGAGACTTAAATTGCACTTTCACAAGGAGGCTACCATCTCGCAACTTTCGGACAAAATCAAAACTGCCTCCCACTTGACCATCAAGGACCTTCTTAATGATAAAGGGGTTGACATTCTGCAAGGATTGATTTTCTTTCATGCAACGGATGTTCACGCACCTTGCGTTCTGGGGAGGGATATTAATGTGTCGTCTGGGTCGGTCATTGGTCGGGGTTCCATTACTGGTCAAAGTGGTCTTAGAAAGGGTCTGAGTCGCCCCTCCTCCTTGGGGAGGAGGAAGGGTAGCCGGGGAGTCAATCATACTGGGTGTCGGACCAGGTCCGAACCCTGGGCCAAAGCCCGTTGTCCTGAGGGGACTACCTTTTCCCTTAACTTTTGGATCAACCTAATCCCAATAGCTAAGAGAGGATAAAATAAAACACGTCTTTTAGTTAATCGTCCTCACCCCCCCTTAGTGGAAGCCTGGTTGCGTTCTCCAGTACCAACTAAGGGATCGGAGTTGTGTGTAAGACACCTTCCAACCGCCGAACCTGCCTAGTGCGAGGGACGGTAAGTTGGTGCCCACCCCCCAAGCGAATACAGGAGCTCACAAG
Organism: Penaeus japonicus; assembly: GCF_977035675.1. Taxonomy (NCBI): domain Eukaryota; kingdom Metazoa; phylum Arthropoda; class Malacostraca; order Decapoda; family Penaeidae; genus Penaeus; species Penaeus japonicus. The sequence goes on from NW_028234442.1 coordinate 26,819,072, forward strand.
GAGACTCCCGTAGGCTCAGGAAAGTCACACAGAAGAATAGAAAAATTCAGGGAGAGAGAAAAGTTGCGCCCAAAGGACGCCCCAGACTACTGGGCCTCCCTACCCAGGGGTCAGCCCGTAAGGGCTACCCTGTGGTAGAAGAGAGCTGCGGGTCTGGGGTGGGGGCTGACTACTCCTACTGTAGTCTCGTGTCACCTTCAAGAAAAAAGCACTGAAGGTGCAGGCAAAGCAGAAAAAAACTGTAAGTACAGTACTTTTACTTTACTTTTTTACTTTAGATAACAAAGAAACAACAAGATCTAGCGAGACTAGAAGCCCTGAGACAGGGTAGTTCCAGTGGCACCAGATTTTTTACTTATTGCTTCTATGTTTTTAAGAGCAGTGTGAGGCCAACAAAGTCTCATACACGAGTGCTGAGGGGCCCTCCTTGCTTGCTTGCTTGCTTGCTTGCTTGTTGGATTTATTGGCTATCAACCAGCGGCACAGGCCAAGGTTATTAAGCCAATGATTCCATTTTATTTTATCAATCTATATAAGGTCATAAAGTTTTGTCTCCTTTAGAAAAGTGATTACTTTATTAATTATTTTTTCATCATTGGATAGTAAATTTTTGATATTACATTCTAGATTTTTTATTTGTAAATAATTTTTTATTTTTTGTCTCTGATTATTGTATTTTTGGCATGTTGTCAGGATGTGTGATATTGACAAACATCGATGGCAATGGTGACATTGTGGAGGGAAATTTTTCTCCATGTAGGGAGTGAGGTGTGTGAGTCTTCTTGCGTTGACCCTTATTCGGGCCAACACCACCTCCTCTCTTCTATTTTTCCTGTGGGCTGTGTCCCACAATTGAATTTCCTCTTTGGTCTTGTTGTGTATTGTGAGGTCGGTCCACTCACTCTGCCACAGGAGATGGATTTTTGCTTTTATAAAAGAGACAAAACACCTGAGATCTGTGCGGATAATACCAGGCTCCAGATCGCCAGTCGACCCGGCTAGTTTGTCAGCCTGTTCATTACCATGGATACCCGAGTGTCCAGGTACCCATATCAGTTTGATTGATTTATTGGCACTATGCATTTTACGAATGATATTACCCTGTATTTCATTATAGGTGGTTTCTAGTGATTTAATTGCTTTAATTGAACTTAACGAGTCTGAAAAAATGACTATTCTATCGTGGGTCGTCGATAGGGCAAAATCTAAAGCTTTATCTATTGCAAATAGTTCGGCAAGAAAGATCGATGTATGATTCGGCAATCGAAATCTCAACTGACATTCAGTCGACCATACACCCGCTCCCACACACTCGTCTGTCTTGGACCCGTCGGTATATAAATGAAAAAAGGAAAGATGTTTAATTAAGATCTCTCTGAACCTCTGGCGTACCTCCACCTCCGACACCGTGGCTTTGGCTGATGGTAGCCAGTCTACTACGGTAGAAAAATTGGGTGTTTCCCACGGTGCTATATTTGACTGAACCAGGGTATCGATGGTAGAGAGATCTATACCGACTTTATCTGTGAGGTCATAGAGTCTATTGCCCAGCGGCTTCCCGCCGCGATACTGGGGCCCTACCTGCCGGCGCAAAACATCCCTGTTTGGATGTTGGGGCTGCCTGGCTACCTTTGCGGCATAGGTCAGCGCAAGCTGGCCGCGTCTAAGACGGAGGGGAGGTACTCCCGACTCTACCTCTAGGCGCTCAGTGCGAGTGCACATAAGGGCTCCAAGACAGACTCGTAAACACGCATTCTGCACTACATTCAAACCTTTCAGAGTTGAGCTCGTTGCCGAGCCATACACGATTGACCCATAATCTACTTTAGATCTAATCAGGGATTTATATAACATCAGTAAAGACTTTCTATCAGCTCCCCATTTGTGTCCAGAAATGCACTTTAATAAATTGAGTGCTTTTTGACATTTATTCTTTAATTGACCAATGTGGTCTTTCCAATTCAATCTACTATCAAAGAGTAGTCCAAGAAATCTAGCTGAATTTTGAATAGGTATTGGATGGTTGTCTAGAGTTAGCCTGATGTTGGGCTTTCTCCTATGTGTAAAAACCACGCCAATACTCTTTTTAATGGAAAACTTAAAACCCCACTGGAGGCCCCAGTTATGAATCATATCCAGTGCCAATTGGATCTGATTTGCCGAGAACTCTGCATTATTGCTGGAGTGCCATAATGCACAATCATCGGCGTACAGTGAGTATTTAAGATTCCGAGGAGGAGATGGTAAAATGTCATTTATTACACATAAAAATAATGTGGGAGACAAGACACTTCCTTGTGGGACCCCGTTTGCCTGGACAAAAATGTCCGAGAAAGTGACGTTGTCAGAAAATAATTTGACAGAAAACGTTCTGTCAGAAATGAAATTTTGGATAAAACAAGGCAAGTTTCCACGTAATCCGAAAGCATAAAGTTTTCTGAGTAGGCCATGTCGCCAAGTCATGTCGTAGGCTTTTTCTATGTCTAAGAATACTGATATCAAAAAATGCTTTTTGGCAAATGCCTCATGAATGTGACTTTCCAGTTTTACTAGCTGATCGAGAGTTTGGCGTCCCTTTCGGAAGCCGCACTGCTCGTCAACTAGCAAATTTCTGGTATTTAAAAAATGCAATAGCCTACTATTAACAATTCTTTCCATGACCTTGCATAAGCAACTTGTCAACGCAATTGGGCGGTAAGAGATGGCGGATCTGGGATTTCCCCCTCCTTTCAATATGGGAATGATGTGGGCGAAGTGCCATGAATTTGGAAAAGTCTGGCTTTTCCAAATATCATTGTACACTTCTAGCAACTTAATCATGTCATCATGATTAAGATGCTTTATCATCTCATATCGAATCTCATCGGGGCCTGGGGATGTTCCTCTACAGGCTTCTAGGGCTCGGACAAGCTCATTTATAGTTAGATCTTTATTGTAATCAAAATTATCTCCTGTGGCAAAGTGAATTGGTTGCAGCTCGGCTGCTTCCTTGGTGGTCAGGAATGCAGGGTTGTAGTTTTCCGAGCTGCTTGTATAGGAGAACTGCCTGGCGATTGTGTTAGCAATGTCTCTAGGTGAGTCATAATTAATTCCCTCATGAATGATATTTCTGATTTTATTTGATGTCTTTTTTCTATTTATTCTATTTACTGTGGACCAAACCTCTGATAACTTTGTATTGCTGTTAATCGTAGAGACAAAGCTTCGCCAGGAGTCTCTTTTGGCTTGTCTGATTGTTCTACGAGCCCTAGCTCTCGCTTGTTTGTATTTGCGAAAGTTCTCAGTTGTGATATTATTATGGAAAAGCCTGTAGGCCCTATTTCGTTCACATAGCGCCCTGCGGCAATCTGGTGTCCACCATGGAACTCTATGCTTAACGCTATCTGTCGAAGTCTTAGGTATGGTTGCCATTGCTGCATTTATAATACAATTTTGAACATTGTTTACTTTATCATCGATGGTTTCTCCAACAACTTCGAGCTTGACGCTCCTTGTGAAGGCGACCCAATCTGCTCTTTTTACGTTAAATTTGGGTGCTGAAGGCGTCCTCGTGGTGTCGCATGAATATTGAATACAAATAGGAAGGTGATCGCTTCCCAACGAGTCGTCAATGGTGTGCCACAGGCACTTGGCTGCTAGTGTTGAGGAAACCAGTGATAGGTCAATAAAGCTCAAATTACCGGTATTATCGTCTATTCGCGTTGGACTACCATCATTTAGAAGAACCAGATCAGAGTCGTTGATCAACTTAACTACTTGCTCACCTCTACCATTCACCCGGGGAACCCCATGATGTATGACGAGCATTGAAATCTCCTAGAATTAATTTATTGTTTGGCAGACTGTCCTGAATAGCAAAAAGCTCATCATAGATTAACCTTTTATCAGGTGGACAGTAAGCTGAGCATATAGTCAGATACGTGTTATTGAATTTTACTTTGCATGCGACGTGTTCCAAAGTAGAATTAATCGTCACTTCAATGAAAGGGAGATTCTGGTGGATGTACATGGCGACTCCGCCTCCACCCCTTCCCTCTCGGTCTTTTCTACAAAGATGGTAGTTTCTTAGCGATACGACCTCGTCAGAGACTTGGTCGTTTAAATGGCTTTCTTGTAGTACGATAATATCGGGAGCATAGGACGAGGCTAATAATCTAAGAGAGTTTACTTTTGATCTAAGACTTCGACAGTTCCATTGTATAATGGTATACGCGTGGATTACGTTTTATGGGGTTTGGAAGTGCCTTGTCCGGTGGTTTTTATTTTCTTTTTTTGGGAGGGAGGCGCCTCCTCCTCTCCCTCGCTTCCCGAGGGCCTCTCTCGGGAATTTTTGGAGACAGTAGTCTCCATGGCCTGCTCCCCTCCACCAGAGAGACGCCCGGCGGAGGATGATCTGCTCTTACGAGCAGAACTACCACCAGACGAAGTTCTAGTGGGGGTCGCCTGGACTAGAAGGTGCGATCCGGATTGTGATTTGGTATCGACCTCCTTAAGATGCTGTTTTTGCTGGGTTGATTCAGCAATTTCTTTAATTGTCTTATTCAATTCTTTGATCTGATTCATTAAGTCCTTTACCGTTTCTTTTAATTCTGCAATTTCCTGATCTTTAACTGCGAGCTGCTGATTAACACTGCTTGCATTGGAAACAGTGTTAGTTACTGCTGAGGCGTAAGAAGTATTGGGTTTGCTTGTCAAACCTTCCACTTTCTTCTTGGCCTCACGGTAGCTAACATCGTGTTCTCTCATGTATGCTAATGTCTCAGTCTCCTTCTTCAGGCTACTGCAATCAGCAGAGCCTGACTGATGGGGACCTCCACAGTTAGCACACTTGAGTGTCTTTTCCGTGCATTCAGTGGTATCGTGATCTCCAGTACATTTACCGCAAGTGAATTTGTTAGTATCCTTATCATTGCATCTTAATGAGGTGTGTCCAAATTTTTGGCATCTATTACACCGCATTGGCTTTTGAATGTAAGGTCGTACTTGAACAATCTCATATCCGATTTTGACAGTACTTGGAATTTTATTTGAAGCAAAGGTCAAGAAACACAATCCGGTCTTTGTTCGCGCATTCCCATCTTTCTTGGTCATGCAATTTACGTCCACAACGTTTTGGTCATTCATGTCATCAAGAATTTCGCTTTCTTCCATTGTCCTCAAATCCCTGTGAAAGATTACTCCCTTACAGGTATTTGGGCCAACAGGAATAGTTACTTTTACTGTAATGTCATGAATCTGCGTCAGCTTAAGTAAATCGTTAACCTGAGACTTAAATTGCACTTTCACAAGGAGGCTACCATCTCGCAACTTTCGGACAAAATCAAAACTGCCTCCCACTTGACCATCAAGGACCTTCTTAATGATAAAGGGGTTGACATTCTGCAAGGATTGATTTTCTTTCATGCAACGGATGTTCACGCACCTTGCGTTCTGGGGAGGGATATTAATGTGTCGTCTGGGTCGGTCATTGGTCGGGGTTCCATTACTGGTCAAAGTGGTCTTAGAGAGGGTCTGAGTCGCCCCTCCTCCTTGGGGAGGAGGAAGGGTAGCCGGGGAGTCAATCATACTGGGTGTCGGACCAGGTCCGAACCCTGGGCCAAAGCCCGTTGTCCTGAGGGGACTACCTTTTCCCTTAACTTTTGGATCAACCTAATCCCAATAGCTAAGAGAGGATAATAAAAACAAGTCTTTCAGTTAATCGTCCTCACCCCCCCTTAGTGGAAGCCTGGTTGCGTTCTCCAGTACCAACTAAGGGATCGGAGTTGTGTGTAAGACACCTTCCAACCGCCGAACCTGCCTAGTGCGAGGGACGGTAAGTTGGTGCCCACCCCCCAAGCGAATACAGGAGCTCACAAGGAGACTCCCGTAGGCTCAGGAAAGTCACACAGAAGAATGGAAAAATTTAGGAGGAGAGAAAAGTTGCGCCCAAAGGACGCCCCAGACTACTGGGCCTCCCTACCCAGGGGTCTGCCCGTAAGGGCTACCCTGTGGTAGAAGAGAGCTGCGGGTCTGGGGTGGGGGCTGACTACTCCTACTTGTAGTCTCGTGTCACCTTCAAAATAAAGCACTGAAGGTGCAGGCAAAGTACAAAAAACTGTAAATACAGTACTTTACTTTATTTTTTACTTTAGATAACAGAGAAACAATAATATCTAGCGAGACTAGAAGCCCTGAGACAGGGTAGTTCCAGCGGCACCAGATTTATAGCTTATTGCTTCTGTGTTTTGAGTGCAGTGTGAGGCATATAAAGTCTCATACACGAGTGCCCTCCTTGCTTGCTTGCTTGTTGGATTTATTGGCTATCAACCAGCGGCACAGGCCAAGGTTATTAAGCCAATGATTCCATTTTATTTTATCAATCTATATAAGGTCATAAAGTTTTGTCTCCTTTAAAAAAGTGATTACTTTACTTATTATTTTTTCGTTGTCTGATAATAAGTTTATTATATTAAATTCAATATTCTTAATTCTAAAGTAATTTTTAATTGTTTGTCTATTATTGTTATATTTGTTGCAGGTTATTAACATGTGCTTTATGGAGAATATTGTATTGCACTGTTGGCACTGCAGAGGGAAATTTTTTTCTATATATGGAGTGAGGTGGTTTATTCTGGTGGCATTTACCCTGAGACGGGCTAACACCACCTCCTCCCTTCTATTTCTTCTGTGGGTTGTGCCCCACAGTTCGATGTCTTCTTTAATTTTGTTGGTTATGGTGAGGTCGGTCCACTCACTCTGCCACAGGAGATGGATTTTTGCTTTTATAAAAGAGACAAAACACCTGAGATCTGTGCGGATAATACCAGGCTCCAGATCGCCAGTCGACCCGGCTAGTTTGTCAGCCTGTTCATTACCATGGATACCCGAGTGTCCAGGTACCCATATCAGTTTGATTGATTTATTGGCACTATGCATTTTACGAATGATATTACCCTGTATTTCATTATAGGTGGTTTCTAGTGATTTAATGGCTTTAATTGAACTTAACGAGTCTGAAAAAATGACTATTCTATCGTGGGTCGTCGATAGGGCAAAATCTAAAGCTTTATCTATTGCAAAAAGTTCGGCAAGAAAGATCGATGTATGATTCGGCAATCGAAATCTCAACTGACATTCAGTCGACCATACACCCGCTCCCACACACTCGTCTGTCTTGGACCCGTCGGTATATAAATGAAAAAAGGAAAGATGTTTAATTAGGATCTCTCTGAACCTCTGGCGTACCTCCACCTCCGACACCGTGGCTTTGGCTGATGGTAGCCAGTCTACAACAGTAGAAAAATTGGGTGTTTCCCACGGTGCTATATTTGACTGAACCAGGGTATCGATGGTAGAGAGATCTATACCGACTTTTTCTGTGAGGTCATGGAGTCTATTGCCCAGCGGCTTCCCGCCGCGATACTGGGGCCCTACCTGCCGGCGCAAAACATCCCTGTTTGGATGTTGGGGCTGCCTGGCTACCTTTGCGGCATAGGTCAGCGCAAGCTGGCCGCGTCTAAGACGGAGGGGAGGTACTCCCGACTCTACCTCTAGGCGCTCGGTGCGAGTGCACTTAAGGGCTCCAAGACAGACGCGTAAACACGCATTCTGCACAACATTCAAACCTTTCAGAGTTGAGCTCGTTGCCGAGCCATACACGATTGACCCATAATCTACTTTAGATCTAATCAGGGATTTATATAACATCAGTAAAGACTTTCTATCAGCTCCCCATTTGTGTCCAGAAATGCACTTTAATAAATTGAGTGCTTTTTGACATTTATTCTTTAATTGACCAATGTGGTCTTTCCAATTCAATCTACTATCAAAGAGTAGTCCAAGAAATCTAGCTGAATTTTGAATAGGTATTGGATGGTTGTCTAGAGTTAGCCTGATGTTGGGCTTTCTCCTATGTGTAAAAACCACGCCAATACTTTTTCTAATGGAAAACTTAAAACCCCACTGGAGGCCCCAGTTATGAATCATATCCAGTGCCAATTGGATCTGATTTGCCGAGAACTCTGCATTATTGCTGGAGTGCCATAATGCACAATCATCGGCGTACAGTGAGTATTTAAGATTTCGAGGAGGAGATGGTAAAATGTCATTTATTACACATAAAAATAATGTTGGTGACAAGACACTTCCTTGTGGGACCCCGTTTGCCTGGACAAAAATGTCCGAGAAAGTGACGTTGTCAGAAAATAATTTGACAGAAAACGTTCTGTCAGAAATGAAATTTTGGATAAAACAAGGCAAGTTTCCACGTAATCCGAAAGCATAAAGTTTTCTGAGTAGGCCATGTCGCCAAGTCATGTCGTAGGCTTTTTCTATGTCTAAAAATACCGAAATCAAAAAATGCTTTTTGGCAAATGCCTCATGAATATGACTTTCCAGTTTTACTAGCTGATCGAGAGTTTGGCGTCCCTTTCGGAAGCCGCACTGCTCGTCAACTAGTAAATTTCTGGTATTTAAAAAATGCAATAGCCTACTATTAACAATTCTTTCCATGACCTTGCATAAGCAACTTGTCAACGCAATTGGGCGGTAAGAGATGGCGGATCTGGGATTTCCCCCTCCTTTCAATATGGGAATGATGTGGGCGAAGTGCCATGAATTGGAAAAGTCTGCTTTTCCAAATATCATTGTACACTTCTAGCAACTTAATCATGTCATCATGATTAAGATGCTTTATCATCTCATATCGAATCTCATCGGGGCCTGGGGATGTTCCTCTACAGGCTTCTAGGGCTCGGACAAGCTCATTCATTGTTAGATCTTTATTGTAATCAAAAATATCTCCTGTGGCAAAGTGAATTGGTTGCAGCTCGGCTGCTTCCTTGGTGGTCAGGAATGCAGGGTTGTAGTTTTCCGAGCTGCTTGTATAAGAGAACTGCCTGGCGATTGTGTTAGCAATGTCTCTAGGTTCATCATAATTATTTCCCTCATGTAAAATGTTTCTGATTTTTATTGATTGTTTTTTTCTATTAATTCTATTGACTGTGGACCAAACCTCTGATATTTTAGTATTGCTGTTTATCGTAGAGACAAAGCTTCGCCAGGAGTCTCTTTTGGCTTGTCTGATTGTTCTACGAGCCCTAGCTCTCGCTTGTTTGTATTTGCGAAAGTTCTCATTTGTGATATTATTATGGAAAAGCCTGTAGGCCCTATTTCGTTCACATAGCGCCCTGCGGCAATCTGGTGTCCACCATGGAACTCTATGCTTAACGCTATCTGTCGAAGTCTTAGGTATGGTTGCCATTGCTGCATTTATAATACAATTTTGAACACTGTTTACTTTATCATCAATGGTTTCTCCAACAACTTCGAGCTTGACGCTCCTTGTGAAGGCGACCCAATCTGCTCTTTTAACGTTAAATTTGGGTGCTGAAGGCGTCCTCGTGGTGTCGCATGAATATTGAATACAAATAGGAAGGTGATCGCTTCCCAACGAGTCGTCAATGGTGTGCCACAGGCACTTGGCTGCTAGTGTTGAGGAAACCAGTGATAGGTCTATAAAGCTCAAATTACCGGTATTATCGTCTATTCGCGTTGGACTACCATCATTTAGAAGAACCAGATCAGAGTCGTTGATCAACTTAACTACTTGCTCACCTCTACCATTCACCCGTGGGGAACCCCATGATGTATGACGAGCATTGAAATCTCCTAGAATTAATTTATTGTTTGGCAGACTGTCCTGAATAGCAAAAAGCTCATCATAGATTAACCTTTTATCAGGTGGACAGTAAGCTGAGCATATAGTCAGATACGTGTTATTGAATTTTACTTTGCATGCGACGTGTTCCAAAGTAGAATTAATCGTCACTTCAATGAAAGGGAGATTCTGGTGGATGTACATGGCGACTCCGCCTCCACCCCTTCCCTCTCGGTCTTTTCTACAAAGATGGTAGTTTCTTAGCGATACGACCTCGTCAGAGACTTGGTCGTTTAAATGGCTTTCTTGTAGTACGATAATATCGGGAGCATAGGACGAGGCTAATAATCTAAGAGAGTTTACTTTTGATCTAAGACTTCGACAGTTCCATTGTATGATGGTATACGCGTGGATTACGTTTTATGGGGTTTGGAAGTGCCTTGTCCGGTGGTTTTTATTTTCTTTTTTTGGGAGGGAGGCGCCTCCTCCTCTCCCTCGCTTCCCGAGGGCCTCTCTCGGGAATTTTTGGAGACAGTAGTCTCCGTGTGCTGCTCCCCTCCACCAGATAGACGCCCGGCGGAGGATGATCTGCTCTTCGGCGCAGTACTACCACCAGACGAAGTTCTAGTGGGGGTCGCCTGGACGAGAAGTGCGATCCGGATTGTGATTTGGTATCGACCTCCTTAAGATGCTGTTTTTGCTGGGTTGATTCAGCAATTTCTTTAATTGTCTTATTCAATTCTTTAATCTGATTCATTAAGTCCTTTACCGTTTCTTTCAATTCTGCAATTTCCTGGTCCTTAACTGCGAGCTGCTGATTAACACTGCTTGCACTGGAAACAGTGTTAGTTACTGCTGAGGCGTAAGAAGTATTGGGTTTGCTTGTCAAACCTTCCACTTTCTTCTTGGCCTCACGGTAGCTAACATCGTGTTCTCTCATGTATGCTAATGTCTCAGTCTCCTTCTTCAGGCTACTGCAATCAGCAGAGCCTGACTGATGGGGACCTCCACAGTTAGCACACTTGAGAGACTTATCGATGCGTTCAGTGCTATCGTGATATCCAGTAGATTTACCGCAAGTGAATTTGTTAGTATCCTTATCATTGCATCTTAATGAGGTGTGTCCAAACTTTTGGCATCTATTACACCGCATTGGCTTTTGAATGTAAGGTCGTACTTGAACAATCTCATATCCGATTTTGACAGTACTTGGAATTTTATTTGAAGCAAAGGTCAAGAAACACAATCCGGTCTTTGTTCGCGCATTCCCATCTTTCTTGGTCATGCAATTTACGTCCACAACGTTTTGGTCATTCATGGCATCAAGAATTTCGCTTTCTTCCATTGTCCTCAAATCCCTGTGAAAGATTACTCCCTTACAGGTATTTGGGCCAACAGGAATAGTTACTTTTACTGTAATGTCATGAATCTGCGTCAGCTTAAGTAAATCGTTAACCTGAGACTTAAATTGCACTTTCACAAGGAGGCTACCATCTCGCAACTTTCGGACAAAATCAAAACTGCCTCCCACTTGACCATCAAGGACCTTCTTAATGATAAAGGGGTTGACATTCTGCAAGGATTGATTTTCTTTCATGCAACGGATGTTCACGCACCTTGCGTTCTGGGGGGGATATTAATGTGTCGTCTGGGTCGGTCATTGGTCGGGGTTCCATTACTGGTCAAAGTGGTCTTAGAAAGGGTCTGAGTCGCCCCTCCTCCTTGGGGAGGAGGAAGGGTAGCCGGGGAATCAATCATACTGGGTGTCGGACCAGGTCCGAACCCTGGGCCAAAGCCCGTTGTCCTGAGGGGACTACCTTTTCCCTTAACTGTTGGATCAACCTAATCCCAATAGCTAAGAGAGGATAAAATAAAACAAGTCTTTCAGTTAATCGTCCTCACCCCCCCTTAGTGGAAGCCTGGTTGCGTTCTCCAGTACCAACTAAGGGATCGGAGTTGTGTGTAAGACACCTTCCAACCGCCGAACCTGCCTAGTGCGAGGGACGGTAAGTTGGTGCCCACCCCCCAAGCGAATACAGGAGCTCACAAGGAGACTCCCGTAGGCTCAGGAAAGTCACACAGAAGAATAGAAAAATTCAGGGAGAGAGAAAAGTTGCGCCCAAAGGATGCCCCAGACTACTGGGCCTCCCTACCCAGGGGTCTGCCCGTAAGGGCTACCCTGTGGTAGAAGAGAGCTGCGGGTCTGGGGTGGGGGCTGACTACTCCTACTTGTAGTCTCGTGTCACCTTCAAAAATAAAGCACTGAAGGTGCAGGCAAAGTACAAAAAAACTGTAAATACAGTACTTTACTTTATTTTTTACTTTAGGTAACAGAGAAACAATAATATCTAGCGAGACTAGAAGCCCTGAGACAGGGTAATTCCAGTGGCACCAGATTTTTAGCTTATTGCTTCTGTGTTTTTAGGAACAGTGTGAGGCCAACAAAGTCTCATACACGAGTGATGCCCTCCTTCCAGGGAGGGAGTGAGTAGTAGGCCCTCCTTGCTTGCTTGCTTGCTTGTTGGATTTATTGGCTATCAACCAGCGGCACAGGCCAAGGTTATTAAGCCAATGATTCCATTTTATTTTATCAATCTATATAAGGTCATAAAGTTTTGTCTCCTTTAAAAAAGTGATTACTTTACTAATTATTTTTTCATTATCTGATAGTAAATTGTTTATATTTAGTTCTATATTTTTTATTTGTAAATAGTTTTTTATTTTTTGTCTTTGTCTATTATATATTTGGCATGATATTAGATAGTGTGGTATTGAGAAGGGTCTGTTGCATTGACCACACTGTGGAGGGAAATTTTTGTTCATATAGGGAGTAAGGTGGGTATATCTTGTGGCATTGACCCGCAGCCGAGCCAATACCACCTCCTCCCTTCTGTTCTTCCTGTGGGCTGTGTCCCACATTTCTATTTCATTTTTGAATTTTCTGATTGTGAGGTCGGTCCACTCACTCTGCCACAGGAGATGGATTTTTGCTTTTATAAAAGAGACAAAACACCTTAGATCTGTGCGGATATTACCAGGCTCCAGATCGCCAGTCGACCCGGCTAGTTTGTCAGCCTGTTCATTACCATGGATACCCGAGTGTCCAGGTACCCATATCAGTTTGATTGATTTATTGGCACTATGCATTTTACGAATGATATTACCCTGTATTTCATTATAGGTGGTTTCTAGTGATTTAATGGCTTTAATTGAACTTAACGAGTCTGAAAAAATGACTATTCTATCGTGGGTCGTCGATACGGCAAAATCTAAAGCTTTGTCTATTGCAAAAAGTTCGGCAAGAAAGATCGATGTATGATTCGGCAATCTGAATCTCAACTGACATTCAGTCGACCATACACCCGCTCCCACATTCTCGTCTGTCTTTGGACCCGTCGGTATATAAATGAAAAAAGGAAAGATGTTTCATTAGAATCTCTCTGAACCGCGTACCTCCGCCTCCGGCACCGTGGCTTTGGCTGCTGGTAGCCAGTCTACCACGATGGTGAAATTGGGGGTTTCCCACGGCGCTATATTTGACTGAACCAGGGTATCGATGGTAGAGAGATCTATACCGACTCTGTCTATGAGGTCATCGAGTCTATTGCACAGCGGCTTTCCGCCGCGGTGCTGTGGGCCTATCAGCCGGCGCAAAACCATCCCTGTTGGGATGTTGGGGCTGCCTGGCTACCTTGGCGGCATAGGTCAGGCAAGCGGGCCGCGTCTGAGACGGAGGGAAGGTAATCCTGACTCCATCTCAAGACGCTCGGTACGAGTGCACTTAAGGGCTCCAAGACAGACGCGTAAACACGCATTCTGCACAACATTCAAACCGTTCAGAGTTGAGTTCGTTGCCGGACCCATAATCTACTTTAGATCTAATCAGGGATTTATATATCATCAGTAAAGACTTTCTATCAGCTCCCCATTTGTGTCCAGAAATGCACTTTAATAACTTGAGAGCATTTTGCCATTTCTTTTTAAATTGCCACTGTGTCTTTCCAATTCAATCTACATCAAAGATTAGTCCAAGACATCTAGCTGAATTTTGAATAGGTATTGGATGGATGTCTAGAGTTAGCCTATGTT
>NW_028234442.1:26835397-26845397 GCF_977035675.1 Penaeus japonicus
ATCATTGCTGGTCTTACTATGGTCTTGTACATTTTTCCTTTCACCACATCTGATACTTTTCTATCGCACATCACCCCTGTTACTTTCTTCCATGCACCCCAACCTGCTTGTATGCGTTTTGTGACTTCCCTGTCCGAACCTCCATCTTCCTGCACTGTGGAGCCAAGGTACTTAAACTCTTTTACCTGGTTCACGTCCTCACCCTGTATCTTTACTGGTGTTACATCCTCATCATCATCCTCTACGTCCTCTTCTCCTACCTTCATCTTCAAATACTCGGTCTTCTGTCTACTGACTCTCATTCCTCTGGTCTCCATTGCATTCCTCCAAAGCTCTAATCTCAGCTCTACCTCCTCCTTCGTCTTCCCGCACACCACTACATCGTCCGCAAACAGCATATCCCACGGGGCTTCCCTCTGGATTACCTCCGTCATGCAATCCATAATCACTGCAAACAAGAATGGGCTAAGTGCTGACCCTTGATGCAGCCCCACCGTTACCTCAAACTCCTCCGTATCACCCGCCGCGCACCTCACCACAGTCTTACTGCTCTCATACATATCTTGTATCAACCTGATGTATTTCTCTTCCACCCCCCTCAGTCTCAAACAATTCCATACCTCTTGTCTCGGTACCCGATCGTAAGCTTTCTCTAGATCAATGAAGATACAATGTAGTTCTTCTTGCCCCTCCCTGTGCTTCTCCATTATCTGCCTGAGCGCAAAAATTGCGTCAGTTGTGCTTCTATTTGGCATAAACCCAAACTGTTGGTCAGACACCTCCACTCTACTCCTCAATCTCTTGTCTATGATCCTTTCCCACATCTTTAGGGTATGTGAGGTTAGTTTGATGCCCCGGTAGTTTCCACAATCCTGTATGTCCCCTTTGTTCTTGAAAATGGGTATGAGAGTACTATCTCTCCATTCATCTGGCATATGCTCTGTCTCCAAGATCTTTCTGAATACCTCTGTTAGCCACCTCACTGCTGTTCTGCCCATAGCCTTCCATGCTTCGACTGGTATATCATCCGGTCCCACCACTTTACCATTCTTCATCCTTTTTATTGCTGTTGTCACTTCCATTTCTCCAACCTCCTCTATCTCTCCTTCTTCTGCAGCTTCAATCACTAGTTCTACTCTTGGGTTCTCTACATTCATCAAATGTTGGTAGTACTCCTTCCATCTTTCTTTTATCTGTTTGCCGTCTGTCAACACTAGTCCTTCACCGTCTTTTATCCTTTTAGCTTGGTATACATCTTGCGCCTCCTTATGTTTCTGCTTGGCTATCCTGATAGCTTTCCTTTGCCCATCTTGTCTGTCTAGGCTACTATACAACTCCTCGTACGCTTTGCTTTTGGCTTTTGCCACTTCTCTTTTCGCTTTCTTATTTGCCTCTTTAAAGGCTACAATAGTTTCCTCACATCTATTTAGATCTCTGTCCTTCTTCTTTTCTCGCTTGTCCCTGATCGCATCCTGCACCTCGGTGTTCCACCACCACGTCTCTTCTTTCTTCCCTTTCCTGCCTGAAGTACGCCCTAGTACCTCGACAGCCGTTTCCCGTACTACCCCACTCAATGTGCTCCACTCTTTCCGCTCTTCCATATCCAATTTCCTCTCCACCTCCTGGACAAATTTATTTCGATGTTCCTCTTCGTTTAACTTCCACCAGCGCGTTTTCTTTGTTCCACATTCGCTTCTTTTAATTTGTTGTTTCATCTTTACCTTGCAGACTACCAGCTTGTGCTGTTTAGCCACCGCTTCTTTTGGCAGGACATAGCAATCCTGTATTGTCTTCAGTTCCCTTCTCTTGTACATGATGTAGTCCACCTGTGTACTTTGTCCCCCGCTAGTATAAGTTGCTCGTCGGGTCAATCTCTTTTGGAAGTAGGTGTTAACTACTGCCATGCTTTTTGCTGTTGCAAAGTCCACAATTTTGTCTCCTCCTTCATTCCGTATTCCGACACCGTACTTTCCCGTAACCTCTGTGTCCAAGCTCCCTTCCCTTGTAGTGATGTACTTCGCCCCAGCCATCCCTCCAGGGGAATATACACGAGTGTCCCTTTGTCGCCACGAGGGGGAAGCGGCGCCAAGAGATGGCGTTGCCCTGGAGGGCCTACTACTCACTCCCTCCCTGGAAGGAGGGCCTACCACATGCTCCCTCCCTGGAAAGAGGCCCATATTACCCCTGCGAGGCCGTGTTTCGGGAGCAGATAGCCTCTAGCACATGAGCCACAAGCTCGGCAAAAGCACTGCTCACAACAAGTGTCCTTTTGGCACTTGTTGTTTTTCTCTGATTTTATTGAACTTTTATTGTCTTTCAATGGTTTTTAAAGGGTTGCGGCCATAGGACAAATTCATGGCCAGGTCAAAAGAGAGATATTTGATATAGAAGGAGGAGAGACCTTTTGTGTTTTGAATATTTATAATAATAAACTGATGATCGGAACTATTTCTTTTTATATCTTTTTAAATGTATCTTTTAAGACAATCGATAAAACACTGAAATAAGAATGTTTGCCTGACTCTAGCCACGCCTGCTCGGCAATGTCCTGTGTGGGAACTCTTTCTTTCTACATACAAACTGACATACACTCATACACATACATAACATACATTTTACACGTCTTCGACTGTCTCGCACATACACGGGTGCTGATCCCTTATCAGCTGGTGGCAGCCTACCCCTACACAGGACGAGATTCACGTTACCATGGATTCAATCGGGATTTTACTTTGGGGCAAGGGAATGTCTCGGGGAATCACTACAGCTCTTATTTATTTTTGGTGATCAGCGGTGGGATCTGAATGTTTCAGGCAAGCATTAATTTCAGGTACTTCTTTCGTGTGGACTAAAGTTTGTTTCAGGGATTAAAAAGTCCAGTAATTTTTCGTTTAAGTCAAGGTCTAAGGCATTAATTAAAAGTAATGGGTAAACGAAAGCTGCGGAGAGGGTTAGTTGGTGAGTCAGAGGCAGGTCCATCGGGAGAATCTTCACGAGACGATTCCAACACGAGTGGTGAGTTGACCCTTTTGCCCAGAGAAAACATGGACATTTCATTGTTTGACGAGTTGCAGACTCAAATTAATAGTCTGAAAACTCTGGTTAATGATTTGCAGGTAAGGAACTCTGAATTGGAATTAAAATTAGAACAGAACAGGGCAACACCAAGTACTAGTGAAGCTTCTTCCCGTGATTTTGTTGAATATGTTGTACAGAAGGAAGCGGTAATTATTTTTAAAGCTGAGACCTCTGCTGCTCAACCACTTAAAAGGAATCAGGAGGTAGAGAGTTGGATCCGCAGCATTGAGAACTTGACTAGACCTCCCACTGATTCGGCCTATATTCGCGCGGCGAAGGCTTCGTGCAGAGGAACGGCAGACTTGATAATCAATGGACCCCTGTTTGATAGAATTTCAAGTTGGGAGGAATTTAAAGTTAAAGTAAGGGTTAAATTCAGGGGGACATGTTCTGCCACAGACTTTTTTAGAATACTTGAAGGATATAAGTTGAAGTCCGATCAAGCTCCTCTTGATTTTTATGTTCGTTTAGAGGGTAATGTATACCAAGGTTTTTATGATTATCCTGGAGCCATAGGGGATCCTGACGAATTGATCAGGAGGGTATTTTTAAGAGGTTTGCCATTTTGGTTGAGGGAAGCTTTAGTCCTAAAGGAGGATGGTTCGTTGTCGGAGATTGTCGATGCTTCTCAGAGGATTTGGAACCTTCGAGTTGGTGTAAAAGGCGAAAGTGAAGGTAATGTGAGTACCCCAGAGACAGCAGGTGAACCTGAGTACCCAAGGAGAAGTTTACGTCCAAGGCAAGTAGCTCCTGTTGAAAGGTATTGTTCTTACCACAAATCTGACTCCCATGATACAGCCGACTGTCGAAGTCGTCAACTGACGAGGTGTTTCCTGTGTAAGAAGGAAGGACACTTTGCCAATAGGTGTCCCTTTCTCGCGGCCCGCCGGGACGAAGAGGTTCCAACCCCAGGCGCAGGACCCCAAGGAACCAGTGATGCCCGTGAGTAGCCAAGTAAAACATGGGAGACCCATAGTACACTTACAGGTTAATGGTCAAACGGCTGAAGGATTTGTGGATACTGGATCAGAAGTAACTATACTTTCCCGAGATGCAATGGAAAGGTTTAAGATACACCGACCCTTTTCTTCATCGAAAACCCTGCGAGGTGCTTCGGGACGACAGTTTCAGCCTGAAGCGGAAGCGACGGTAAGAATCGAAATCGCTCCTCATGTCTTCTGCTTCCATAAAGTATGTATAGTGAATGAAATATCTTTCCCAGGTGATATTTTACTGGGCATTGACTTACTCAGAAGGTTCAACTTCCGGCTAATTTCCTATCACTCACCCCTTAGAAAATATATGGTGTTTAATGGCGTGAAGGTGCCGCTCACATACTCCGATGCCGCCTCAAGGGAGGTGCAGGTGATTAATAAGACCATCCCCGGAAGAGAAAAACCTGGTTCAGGTGGACGGACGTGCAACATGGGTGAGGTAGAAAACAGTGTTGTGGTTCAGAAGACAGTGCAGTGCCCTCCCCATAGTGGTGTTTTTATACATGGACAAGTACAGAATGGAACCAGGCATCCGGAGGTATGTATCTGTGGAATTACTGACCGTGTATTAGTGCCTAGGACCGTGGTGACTGTAAAAACGAACATGGTTAATGTGTGGGTAGTGAATGATGGACCAAAGCCAGTGACACTTAAGGGGGGTATGGTTGTTGCAAGAGTTGAGCCTGTAGAACAAACTTTTCACCAAGACTCTGCTTCAAGGGAAGTGCCTCCTAAGAACTTTGTGCCCACTAGCAGGGAGGATAATGATGGGGATTCTTTAAGCAGTGTTACGGAGGATTTCATCGACGATTTCGATGACTTTTATGGAACCCAAGATTTCGGCTACACTGAGGACCAATACACCGTCTTTCCTGAAGTTAATTTCGAAACGTATGCTGTTGGTGAGACAGAAGCTAGCCTCGACATACCGAAGGAGAAGGTAAACCATCTTACGGTTGAACAAAGATATCAATTGTTTTCCATTTTAAACAAATTTCCCAATTTATTTAAGGAAGGAGCTCCACTGGGGAAGGTGCCAGGTATTTCCCATAGGATAGTAACCTCCAGTGAGACCCCTCTGAGGACCAGACAGTGGCGTCTACCGGAACATGCAAGGACCACCATAAGGGAAGAGTGTGATAAGATGCTTACTGGTGGCATCATCGAGCCTTCAAAATCTCCTTGGTTGTCCCCCGTGGTTCTGGTCAGGAAAAAGGATGGGCAGGTAAGGTTCTGCATTGACTTTAGGAACCTGAACAAAGTAACGATTGGGGATGCATATCCAATGCCCCGTATAGACCAGACCATTGATGAACTCCATAACACTGAGTGGTTCACTGCCCTTGATGCCCGCTCTGCTTACTGGACAGTGGAGGTAGATCCAGAGGATAGGCCTAAAACGGCATTTTCAGATGGCCACCGACTTTTCCAGTTTGCCAGGCTTCCTTTTGGACTCGCCACGGCCCCATCCACCTTCCAGAGGGCCATCAACACGGTATTGGCTCCAGTCTTGGGGAGGCATGTGCTAGCATACCTGGATGACGTGGTGGTTTACTCCCGTTCGTTTGATGAACATCTCGAGCATCTGGAAGAAACTTTAGACCTGCTCAGTAAGGCTGGCTTCTGCCTAAATGTCGGTAAGTCCTCCTTTGCCACTCATGAATTTAAATTCCTGGGATACCTCATAACCAGGGAAGGGATACAGCCAGACCCAGCTAAAGTAGAGGCCATTAAGACCATGAAGCCCCCACAGAATGTGAAGGGAGTCAGACAATTTTTAGGATGTACAGGATTTTTTCGGAAACACATCCCCAGTTATGCCATGATAGCTGCCCCACTCACCTCTTTAACCAGGAAGGGAAGATCATTTCGGTGGAAAGAAGAACATCAGCAGGCATTTGAGGAGCTGCAGCGACGGCTGATGTCGGCACCAGTCCTCCGGAAACCCGATTTTAACCGTCCTTTTGAGGTGCACTCCGATGCGTCTCAGGTAGCCATCGGAGCATGTCTTATGCAGCGAGACGGGGAAGGGGTCCCTCATGCTGTTGCCTATTTCTCACGAAAGCTTAGGGAGGTAGAAAGGAGATATCCCGCGATTGATATTGAGGCCCTGGCAGTTGTCGAAGCTGTCAGAAATTTTGATGCGTATATTTATGGGAAATCATTTGTGATTTATACTGACCACCGGCCTTTAGTATACGTATTTAGGCAGGTCACTAAGTCAATCAGGATGACAAGATGGTCCCACGAACTCTCCTTTTACCAGTACGAACTTCGGTATAAACCAGGTGCTTCCCATCATGTACCTGACCTCCTAAGCAGAGCAGTAGCGGCAACATCTCTTGTCATGGACGCCCAGAAGATTGCCGAAGAGCAACAGAAAGACCCCTATGGACTGAAATTATCCAGTACCTTCAGGAACAGAGACTGCCCCGACGAAGAACACCCTTTCCTTTAGAAGAATTCGAGGTAAGCGATGGCCTATTATATCATTTACGTCACCTTCCAGACCGTGTGATCCAGCAGCTAGTGATCCCTCGCACCATGAGGGATGAGGCAATAAAATCGGTGCACAGTGAACCGACAGCAGCCCACCCTGGAGTCTATAGGACTTACACGCGTCTGAGAGACCAGTATTACTTTCCTCAGATGTTGATGGGCGTCAAGAACTTCGTGGCGGCATGCCCCCAATGTCAACGGCGAAAAGGAGTTGCGGTGCGAAGGGCTAAATTAAGTTCAGCCCCAGAGGTGACACAGGTTATGGAGAGGGTGTCGGCCGATCTTCTAGATTTGCAAGGATCTCTGAATGGTTACCGTTACGTTCTGGTCATCGTAGAACATCTTACCAGGTATTTACAGTTGATACCTTTGAAGAACAAGGATGCAGAAACAGTGGCTAAGGCATTTGTGGAGAAATATGTGACGCTTTTTGGACCTCCTAATACTCTAGTAACGGATTCTGGGGGCGAGTTTAAAAACCGTCTATTTTCCCAGGTATGTGAAATGCTTAAGATAAAGTTGGGATATACTACAGCTTTCCATCCACAGGCTAATGGTATGGTAGAAAGGAGTAACAGGGTTATAAAGGATGCCCTGGCTACCCTGGTAGGAGAACACCCGGACGAATGGGATGAGCTCCTTCCGTACGTCCGTCTCGCCCTGAACACGGCGGTACACAGGAGTACCGGACAGCCGCCGTTGTACCTCATGATAGGGAAGGATGGTTATTTCCCTGTAGGGCTGACGAACCGGCAGGAGATTGATGAGGGATCAGCTCAACGGTTCCGCGAAAGGCTCAAGGAGGCTCGAGCGGTTGCAGTGGAAACGGCCCGTCGCGCACAGTCGATATGGGCCGAGGACTACAACCGGAGAGTGCGGCAGAAGTTCACACCAGCAGAGGGTGATCTTGTCCTTGTCAGAGAGTACGCCCGCCGGACAGGGGTGGCAGGCCGAGCTCTTGGTTCCCGGTGGAGTGGCCCTCTGCGGGTGAAGAAGCAGGTAGGCCCTGTCACCTTCATCTGCCAGTCAACGCAGCCGCCTTACCGAGAGAAGGGTTACCACTGCAACCAGATGAAGCGATACGTGGTGCAAGAGGAGCTCGAGTTCTTCCCCGAGGCCGAGGTGGACGATGGAACCGAGGATCCCGGTGTCCCTGGTACGAGTAACCGGGAGTAAGCGCGTCCACAACCTATGTAGGTATTTGATCTTCTTTGGAGTTGATCGTGATTGTGGTTAAGGGCTAACAGTGTTTCGCCCAGTAGAAATTAGAGTGGGTTATCCCTGCCTTGATTTTGTTTGGCTCTTTTTACTGGTGTTTTACTTTAAGGTTAATTTTAAGTTTTTGATGTTTTAGGATTGTTTTTGATGGGTTCAGCCAGTTTTTAGTTTTTCTCTATTACTATTTTTTTTGATAATTTATTTTTTTAATGTTGGCTGTTTGTTTTTATTTAAGGTCGTGGTTCTCTCCCCTTTTCATATTTTTAGATTTATTCTTTTGCCTGGATGATGTTTTTTACTATGCTCGGCAGTAAAACCCCTTTTTATTTTGCAGTTTGTGTATAGTCCACAGGCCTTGGCAAAGCGGCCTATGAACTTCGAGGGGGAGGAGTTGTAGTGATGTACTTCGCCCCAGCCATCCCTCCAGGGGAATATACACGAGTGTCCCTTTGTCGCCACGAGGGGGAAGCGGCGCCAAGAGATGGCGTTGCCCTGGAGGGCCTACTACTCACTCCCTCCCTGGAAGGAGGGCCTACCACATGCTCCCTCCCTGGAAAGAGGCCCATATTACCCCTGCGAGGCCGTGTTTCGGGAGCAGATAGCCTCTAGCACATGAGCCACAAGCTCGGCAAAAGCACTGCTCACAACAAGTGTCCTTTTGGCACTTGTTGTTTTTCTCTGATTTTATTGAACTTTTATTGTCTTTCAATGGTTTTTAAAGGGTTGCGGCCATAGGACAAATTCATGGCCAGGTCAAAAGAGAGATATTTGATATAGAAGGAGGAGAGACCTTTTGTGTTTTGAATATTTATAATAATAAACTGATGATCGGAACTATTTCTTTTTATATCTTTTTAAATGTATCTTTTAAGACAATCGATAAAACACTGAAATAAGAATGTTTGCCTGACTCTAGCCACGCCTGCTCGGCAATGTCCTGTGTGGGAACTCTTTCTTTCTACATACAAACTGACATACACTCATACACATACATAACATACATTTTACACGTCTTCGACTGTCTCGCACATACACGGGTGCTGATCCCTTATCAGCTGGTGGCAGCCTACCCCTACACAGGACGAGATTCACGTTACCATGGATTCAATCGGGATTTTACTTTGGGGCAAGGGAATGTCTCGGGGAATCACTACACCCTGACATGACCGTTGAAGTCACCTGCTACCCACGTCACCTCTGCATCTGGTATCTTCAGCATCACATCCCCAAGCTGTTCCCAGAAGTCGTCTTTCTCTTCATCTGTACACCCCACTTGAGGAGCGTAGATGCAAACCACATTCATAGTGGTTTCTGCCACCTCGATCTTGACCCATATTATTCTGTCGGATGTTCTGTTTACCTGCACCACTCCTTCTTTCATTTCCGGACTCAGCACCACTCCAACACCGTTTCTTTTGTTGTTTTCCCCCACGTAGTACAACTTATAGCCGTTTCCCAGTTCTTTGGCTTTTTGCCCTTTCCACCTTGTTTCCTGCACACACAACACGTCTATTTTCTTCCTCTCCATTACATCCACCACTTCACGTCCCCTTCCGGTCATTGTACCCACATTCAGTGTTGCGATGACCACCGTTCTGTCTACCATCTTTGACTTCCTCCTTTCACCCCTCTGAGCTATCTTCTTTATTCTTACCCGCTCCTGGTAAGGTAGCCGTCGCTCACTTCTCACAGCTTTACGGCGATCTTGCTGCGCATCGCTTGTGGGGAATGCCCTAGCATTATTGTCTTTCCTCTGGTTCCGTGTCCTATTGTGTTTGGCAAAGGTTTTAAAGTCGGAAGCCCTTCCTGCCGCCAACCCTCCCCATTTACCCGGACTTGGGACCGGCACTTCCACGTCACTGGATTGTGAGGCTTCCGTGGCTGGGTTCTAATATTATATTGTACATATATTATATATATATAATATTATATAATATATTACAATTTAAAAAAGAAAATATATATATATATATAATATATATCTTTTGAATTGTAATATATTATATAATATTATATATATGTATACACACACACACACACACACACACACACATATATATATATATATATATATATATACATAATATTATTTACAACAATCAGGACACGAAATATACGCAATAGGGAAAGGTAAACCTACAGCAAAGCTAACGAGATCTGATTAAGTTATATTGAGAACACAAAGGAAACACTGACCACAGTATATGAAT
>NW_028234442.1:26867897-26872897 GCF_977035675.1 Penaeus japonicus
GACAGCCTCTGCTTGGAGCGAGGAGGCATTGTCGGACACCCGCATAGCTTGTGCTACGTCCCTTGCTGCAAAGCCGGCGCCCGCAGTGTGGGAAATGGGGTCTACAGAACCATCCGTGAAGTAGGTTTTACTACCTGGTGGAGTGATTTCTGCAATGTTCCTCTCCGCCTCAGCCTTCAAAAGAGACGGAGAGTACTGAGTCTTTCTCCTTGACAGGTTCATGACAGAATACTCTATCAAGGATCTTGCCCACGGCGGGGCTGTGGCATAGTCAGGGTGGGGGAGGTCCATGCCCTTGGCCAACAGAGTCTCCTTGAGCTCAAAGCATATCAACACCCTGGCTGTATGAGACAGCCAGGAGTTGTTGGCAAAGAGTTCATGGTTCTGTACGAGCCGACGCTGCACTTTTTGTCTTAGCTGCGAGTCCGACGGGGACTGTAAGACTTTGGCAAGAAACTGAGCCGCCATCTGATCGATCCGGATGTCCAGAGGGAAAAGGTTGGCCTCCAAGAGTAGGTTAGCAACCTTAGCCCATATAGGAGCACCCAGAATGATCCTGGCGGCATCGTTTTGCATGACGTCAAGCCTTTGCCGTAGTCCAGGCTTGACCGTAATCAGGGCGACGGAGGCGTAGTCCACAATGGGACGGACAGCGTGCACATAGAAGGATCTTAGTACACGGTGCCCAGCCCCTAAGCGCCGCCCTGACAGAGCTCTCATGACAGAGAGTCTTGCCTTGGTCCGTTCTAGGAGATATTGAACCTCCGAGCGGAAAGTGAGCTTACTGTCAACCCATACACCCAGGTATTGGAAGACATGAACCCACTCTAGCTCTAACCCTTGGACTCGCAGCCTTTGGTCTCGGACATCCTGTTTCAGCGCCATTGCCTTCGATTTGGCTGCTGAGATCTTAAGCCCGACTCTGCGGCATTCCTCAGACATTAGATCCAGACAACGCTGGGTCTTTCTGATTAAATTTTCATTCTTCCTCCCAACAGAGATAATTGCCAGATCATCTGCATATGAGATGATCTTGCACCCCGCTGGAAGTGGAATGTCGAGGATGCTTAACATGAGGGTGTTAAACAGAGCCGGGCTGAGGACCCCCCCTTGTGGAGTGCCATTCTCCAGGGGTAGATGCCTGGAAAGGTGACCTTGGAACTTCACTCTGGCAGTTCTGTCCCGAAAGTAGTCACCAATCCAGGCAAGCAGTCTGCCCTTGATTCCTTTACGGATCAGGACCTCTTGAATGGCAAATGGGCTCGCCAGTTCAAAGGCCTTCTCCAGGTCCAGGAAAACAATGACAGATCTGGTTTTGCTGACAGTGCTCAGTAAAGTGGCTATACTGTGAGCAGTGCTCTTACCCCTTGTGAACCCATGTAGGTGTTCATGTGGAGGTCCCAGCTTCCATTGGAGCCGGTTCAGTACCATTCTCTCTGCCGTCTTTCCCAGACAGCTGAGTAGAGAGATGGGGCGGTCCCGACCCGGCTCCTTTGGTTTAGGGATGGGAACTATGTCAGCCCTCTTCCAGCACTGTGGTAGTGAGGAAGTCTCCCAGGACCTGTTGATAAGATGCAAGAGTGCAAGCTCACCTTCAAGTCCTAGGTGGGAAATGATGGGGTAGGAGATCCCATCACAACCCGGGGCTGACCGCGAACTGGTCTTATATGTTCGCCTTAGTTCCCTCAGAGAGAACATGGCATCGGCATCATCAGGCTCGACCGCCTTTTCTCTGATGAGGGCATGCCTGCCTGGAAGCAGTTGCGTGTGGCATGCCGTCAACTCTGCTGGTAGACCGGCGCTACTTGTTCTTGCAGAGAACTCGAGTGCCAGTCTCTCCGCCTCCGACCGCGGGTCATGGTGGGTCATTCTGGGGGCTGAGCGATTTGTGGCCCGTCTGATGCGGTTCCACAGCTCTGTAAGGGAGGTTTGGTGGCCAAAGGACTCACACCACTCCAGCCACTTTTCCTGCTTTACCCTCTTAGCAGTTTTTCCTGAGCATCCCTGAGAGCCTCTCTCAAAAGAGCGTGGTTCTCAGGGGTTCTCTGTCTGCGGAAGTGTCTTCTGCACATATTGATTCTGTGGTTGACCTCCTTAACCTCATCATTGTAGTACCAGGCGTCTTTAAAACACCTGGACCACGGACGAGTTTTGGGAATGGTCTCTGAGGCTGCCTCGTCTATGGCATTAACTAGTCTTGCCTCAAGTGTATCCACATTATCATTATGTGAGAATTCACTGGTTCTGAGGCACCTGGCCAGGGCCTCCTGGAAAGCTTTCCAGTTGGCCCTGTCCACCTTCCATCGAGGATTGTGCTGGGGCACAGGGGCTGGGCCAGCATCCAAGATGGTGGTGACTATCCCATAGTGATCGCTCGTGGCAGTGTTGTCCACAGACCAACGAATCCTCTCGACCAAGGCCGCAGTGACAAAGGTAAGGTCAAGGACCGCCGCCAACGTGCGTAGGCTCCTGGTTGTTGAGGAGAGCAATCTCGGGGCATGACTCAAGCACCGCGGCTATATGATAGCCTGCCGCATCCCGGTTCCGCGTGGGAGCCAAGATGGGGTGGTGGGCATTGACTATGAGAATTGTCTCGTGTGCCGCAGCAGCACAGACTTCACTAATATCTAAGCTCCTACAGGTTGGCCTGCTGTACACATTGTACAGCTTGAGGGGACCCCCAGCCATATGGATCTCAACTGCTAGGAGTTCAACTCCTTCTCCACACTGCACAGGATCGGCAATCAGGGAGCAGGGAATATTCGACTTCACGAGGGTAATCAAACCTCTGGTGCCTTCATTAGAGGGCAACACAAAGGGATGATATCCTGAGAAGCGAACAGTGTCTCCTGTTAAAGTCTCCTGGAGCATGACAATGTCAATGTTCCGAGATCGCACGATCGCGTGGAGAAGGGCATTCCTCCGTGAACAGCTGTTGATATTCCACTGCAGTATGCTTAGATTAGGAGCCATTGTGCTAATCTGAGTCCATTAAGTCTGCGTCGTCAATGACGTCGACATAATCGGTCTCAGTGTCTGACGCCCCAGTGTGGGTAACGTCAGACATTTCGGAGTCTGACAACTCCTTGGTGAGTTCCTCACTGATCGTGATTTCCTCACTGGACTCGTCACTGTCGTCAGGACAGGTCGAGCCATTAGAAGGGCTGGGTCTCCTGGGAGGTGGAGAACCCCTGGTCGCCTTGACCTTCACTCTGGATGGTCGTGGCTTCCTCGCCCTTTGGGGTTTGGGTTCAGGCTCTGCCAGTGTGGTCTTGGCCGCGGGTTGGGTGGGGAGACAAGTCTCGCCCTGAGGGTTTGTGGGGAGAGGAGTCTCGCCCTGAGTTGGATTGGGTGTAGAGGCCTTGGGCCTTACATCCCTTTCCTTCAGGGCAGCGACAGTCTGGGTCATTGCCGTGACGGCGACCTCGACCGCCTTCTCCGTCTCTTCACTGGTCCGTCCCAATGCTGACGCAACTGCTGTGACAACTGCCGTCAGCAGGAGCGTCAAGTCATTCTCCGTAAACAGAGTTTGACTCTCCGCTCTTGGGTTGGCCTTTGGTGTGTTCCCAGACCCCTTCCGGGTCTGTTTCCGTCTTGGAACACCCACCAGGGCCGGAAACTCCTTTGTGTTGGAGGTGTCCGGTGGTGGTTTTGTTTTGGGCGGTGCTTCCTTCCTCTTAGGAGGGTGGTGGGTATCCTTACCCCTTTGTTCTGCCCCCAGACGTAAGTGCCTGGAGGGGCAGGAACAAAGTCCGGTCGTTTTGCAACGACCTCTTGTCGCCGTAGAGCCTCTTCCTTCCTGACGGAACATCCGAGGCTCCAGGCATGGTGCTTTTTGTGGCAGTTGGGACACTTGGCAGTAGTGTCCCGCTTGCCATCCTTGTGTGCTTTGAGGCACACCTCCGTGCTGTGTGCCTGACTACAGACACCACACTTCGGCTTTGCAGAGCAAGTGGCCTGGTGGTGTCCGTACTTCTGACACGTGAAGCAACGGAGCGGATCAGGGACATACGTCCTGAGGTTGTAGGAGCCCCAATTACCAAGGTCCAAGGACGCTACTGGGCTCCCTTCAAGGTGACCAGGACTTGCCTGGTTGGGTGCTTCCCTTTGGAAAGTCGGGAAGCTCCCACCACCTTAGGATGGGCAGTGATGACCTCAAGGTCATACATCTGAGGGAAGCCAAGAAGCACCATCTTGGACTTCCTCTCATCAGAAGTCAGGGCGCCAAACTCACCTTCCGTCCGTCCTGGAGCTTGTCAGTCTCCTGGAGGAAGGTGAGAGTGGACTGGTCCTTAGGGATGATTATCATGCCTTTGTCTTTGGCAATTCTAATCGTCAGACGGCACTGTCTCTGGGTTTCCAGAGCCCGTACCATCTGATAAGCGTTGTCGAATCCTTCCGGTTTAGGGGGAACCCTAAACTGGGGGAACCGACTCGGGGCTACAGACTCGCCCTCCGAGTCTGTAGCCGGCCGAGGACGCTTAATGCCTGCCTTCCGAACCGACGCCGGAATTTTGGCAGTGGGGCCAGCAGGGTTGGAGGGTCCTGTCTGGCTTCCATTTTTAGCTTGACTCGTCTTCTGAACCGACGCCAGAGACTTGTCAGTGCCAAGGGCTGGTTTGGAGGGTCCAGCCCGAGGCTCTTGGGTAGGCTTTCTCTGAACCGACGCCAGAGCCTTTCCCAACTTTTTACTTTTGTCACCAAGGACCTTAAAAGGTTCCAAGGTGACAGCCTTGGTCATCTTCGTTCCAGGTTCGGCAACGTGGGGGTCAGTCAGGGTTTTTTTAGAATGAGATGCCATATATGAAGTGTTCAATTCATCCTCCCACGCCCCCACCCACCACGGAGTCCAACAAGGGGAAGCTGTGCACTGAGACCATGCTCAGAAGCCACAGGGGTGGTGAGAGGATATACGCAACCCCTGCCTCGCATTGATGGCATTCGCAAATACATGCGATTGCCTGCAAGACAGGAGCTGCTTGACCCTAGCCTAGCTCGAA
>NW_028234442.1:26875159-26887208 GCF_977035675.1 Penaeus japonicus
TATGATTATGATGATGGTGATGATAAAGAGATAACAATAATGTGATGAAATTATAATGATAATTATAACAAAAATGGAATGGTTATAATAGTAATGTTTCACAGTTTTGAACGAATAATAACAATAGACAAAGATGAAATATAAAATATATAGTACAGTTTGTATTGTAAGTAAAATGGGGAACATTATATTAGATCAAGAATAGAGGAAAACTCACTTAATGTACATGTGATCAGATAACACACATACACGCACACTCACACACACCTACACACACAAACACACACACACACACACACACACACATGTAAACGAACATCAACACCTTCACAAGTCCGTTCCTTTCGAACCTCAAACAAACTGGTCAGAATCTTATCAGTGATCTTTTGTCTTCCGCTCAAAACTGGGGTTTGTTGCAGAGATAGAGTGCACACTTTCTGCACACCAGTTAGGTTCGTTATCTCTGGCCTGTAATATCCCTTTGGGTGTAAGTATAATCCAGGAATATAGCTATGTGCGTTTCGGGTCTTTCTGAGCTGCTTTGTGGTCTCCCCTTTTCTCTTTCTGTCTTTTTTTTTTTTCCTCTCTCTCTCTTTCTCTTTTTCTTTCTCTCTTTCCCTCTTTCTCTGTCTCTTTCCTCTCTCTTTCTTTCACTCTCTCTCTGTCTCTTTTCTTTCTCTATTTTTTTCTGTATTTCTCTCTCTCCGTCTCCGTCTCTCTCTACCCTCTTCTTTCTCGCTTTTTCTGTATCTTCTCGCTCCCTCCTCCCCCTCCCTCCTCTCTCCCATTCCTCCTCTCCTCTCTTTCTGCCTTTTCTCCTATCTTCCCGTCTCTCCTCCTCCATCTCTCCACACTCTCCCTCCACTACTCTCACCTTATTTTCTTCCTACCTCCCTTCCCCCTCCATCTCTCCCTCCCTCGCTTCATCGCAGTCCCCCCCCTTCCAGTCCCCTCCTCCTTTCCCCCACTCCCCCTGCCGCTCCTTCCCAGTCCCCCTCCAGTCCCTCCCAGACCCTCCCTCAATTCCAATCCCTCAATCTTCCTTCCCAGTCACATCCTCCTTCCCTCCCATCCTTCCCAATCCCTCCCAGTCCCTCCCTCCTAGACCCTCCCTCCTAACCCTCCCATAACAGGTTTCGTTTTTTTGAAGGGTCTACAACAATCTTATCATCTTGCAAAGTTCAATGGAATTCGTGTCGCGCGTTTTTCAATGTTGCATTATGACCGAAGCTGTGCCGTTTGAGGGCGTTTTAGTAAGATGTAGTAAGATTCAAAGGCTTTACTCCTGCTTCTATCTTTCTTTCGTTATTTTTTCTTCTTCTCACTCCCCCTCTCTCTCTCTCTCTCTCTCGTCCCCGCTCCCTCTCTCTCTCTCTCTCTCTCTCTCCTCTCTCTTCATCTCACTCTAAATATATACTATATATATATATATATATGTATCTATCCATCCTATCAATCTCAGTCAGACTATCTATCTATCTTCAGCAATTTTTTTCTTTATCCCCCTTTCAATTCTATTTATCTATCTTCTGTATCTTTCTTTCTTATCCACTCTCTCTCTCTCTCTTCCCCTCACTCACTCTCTCTATCATCTCTCTCCTCTTCTCTCTCCTCTCTCTCTCTCTCCTCTCTCACTCTAAGTATTTAATTCACATCCATACCATAATATAAAAGTATTTGTTAAAAAAGAAATAAGGAGAGAGAGAGAGGGAGAGAGAGAGAGAGGATAGACAAACAGAGAACAAGAGAAAATAGAAGATAGATGGGGAGTGGGGAGGGAGTGAAGAGATATGGAGTTCAGATGTCCTTGAGTTTTTTGTTTGTTTGTTTTTTTTCCTCTTCCTTATTTTTCCGAATCTTTAAGCGAAGCTAGTCATCAGAAGATAAACATGAAAGACAATCATCATTTCATTCCGTAAACAATGCAACAATCGCTTTTCATTTTTTATCATCTTTTATTTTCTTCAACGTTACGACTCACCTTCAATTGGAACGAATCGTTTGGAAAAAAAAAACAAAAGAATACTAACAGAATGAAAAATAGAATAAAATAAAATAAAACATATATATCAGAATAAAACTAATCAAAATAACATAAAATACGAAAAAAAAACATAAATGGGAAAATACAAAGACAATTAACTCCCTTTACAAATGGCTTCAAAAACACCAGGTTCGTTATTATTGCTCCCAAATTTCAAATCATTTGCGCCTGACCTAGGTCCTCCCTGGGTCACGTGCTCCTCTCGCAAATGACCTCGAGATGGAAAGAATCATCACCGATAATCCATCACAATGCAGAGGCAACATCGTGTCAGGTCAAAGACGTGTCATCTCCAAAGGGTTTATTAGAGATGATGAAGATGCAGAATCTGTTGTCTTTGTGGGGGGAAGTTTATTTGCAAATGCGTTTGTGATTATGTGTGGATGTGTGTGTGTGTGTATGTGTGTGTGTGTGTTTTGTTGTGTTTGTGTGTGGTGTGTTTGTCACAAAAAAATAAATATATTTAACATATTTGACAAAAATTATGCATAAACCAGGTAAAAGTTGCCAAGTGCAAAATATCCCACTCGATTATATAGAATGATTGTTTTTACTGCAATCCAAAGCGAAGGTCGTTGAAATAAACCCAATCGAACCTAAATTATCTAAATTAAACCAAATGTCTCTAATTCAGTTATTTACTAGAGTCCAAAGAGACAAACGAAAGGCGAAAGTAATAAGAATTTTGTGACGGCCATTTTGCTAACAAGCGACGGTTTACAAAGACAAAACCGAATGCCATTCAACTCGTAGTAATAGTAGTTGCCTTGTTGCTAGAACATTAACAAGGCGTTTTCGAAGTCTGTAATTGGTATTTGCGGTACCCAAAGGTTGATGGCAATGAATAGTGTGAGTGGGTGTTGGTATTGAAGGTATTTAAAGGTACTTTTGGTATTTGGATGGTAAGGAGCAAACTAGGTAACGAATTCAGTATATTGTTTGTTTACCACACCATCGTGTATGAGAATTTATTGCTACTACCCCTGTTTTCTACAACGCAGCAGCAACAAACAATAAAAGTCTTGTGCACTGGAGATACTTTTTATCGGGGCCTCTGTCTCACTGGGCATTGTTGCTCTGAGTTTTGATACAAGTCAAACAAAGTCGAGTAAAGCAGTTTCTTTTGAGACAGATTTTTGCGCACTTTAAGTGCTTTATCAGCACCTTCAGTGCTTGATTTTGAAGGTGACACGAGACCAAGTTGTTAGTAGAATGTAGAGATAGTCAGGCCCCCACCCAGACCGCCGCTCTCTTCTACTCCAGGGGTAGCCCCTTCGGGCTGAGACCCCCTGGGTAGGGTGGCCCAGTCGCCTGGGCGTCCTTCGGGGCGAATCTTTCTGTCCCCCTGAATTTTTCTATTTTCTGGTGTGACCTTTCCTGAGCCTACGGGCGCTCCTTGTGGCTCGTGTATTCGGTCTTGCTTGGGGGTGTGGGCAGTGAACTTACCGTCCCTTCGCAATAGGCAGGTTCTGGCGGGTAGGAAGGTGCCTTAACAACCAACTCCCGATCCTTAGTTGGTACTGGAGAAAGCAGCCAGGCTTCACTAAGGGGGGGGCGGGACGTTTAACTGAAAGACTTGTTTTTTTATTATCCTCTCTTAGCTTTTGGGATTAGGTTGATTTTTACAATTTTTAAAGGGGAAAAGGGTTTAAAGTCCTTTGGGGACAAGGGGTTTTGGCCCCCAGGGATGGGGACCGGGCCCCCAAAACCCCCTAGAAGTTTGACCCCCGGCTACCCTTCATCCCCCCCAAGGTGGAGGGGGACTACCCCCCTTTCTAAGACAAATTTGCAAAAAAATGGAACCCCGACCAAGGGCCCGCCAAAAGGGACTATTGATATCCCTAAAGAAAAAGAAAGGTGCTTGAACAATCGATGCGTCAAACAAAATCAATCCCTCCCGAATGTCAACCCCTTTATCATAAAGAAGGCCCTTTGATGGTCAAGGGGAAAAGGCGGGTTTGATTTTGTCCGAAAATTGCGAGATGGAAAGGCCTCCTTTTTTGGTTACAATTTAAATTTCGGTTAAAAATTTGTTTAAAAATGACGAAAATTCATGCCCTTAAAAGGGTTTAAAGTAACTTTTCCCTTTTTGGAAAAATTTTCCGGAAAGGGGAGTAATCTTTCACGGGGGAATTTGGGGACAAGGGAAAGAATGTGAAATTTTGAGGCCTAAAAGCCCAGAGCGTAGTGGGTTTTAAATTTGTTTGGCTAAAAAAAAAAGAGGGAAGTGCGAGTAAAAACCGGTTTGGTGTTTTTTGATTTTTCTTCTAAAAATTTCCCAAAGTATTTTTAAAGTTGGGTATGAGATGTTCAAGTTCGCCCCTAACCCCAAAAAACCAATGCTTTGGGAATAGTTGCCAAAAATTTGGACCCCACCTCTTTTTCCCCCCCCCATGCAATGAAAAAGATACAGAAAAATTTATATGCGGTAAATTTGCGGGGACCCTCATGTATACTAATGCAAGGGAAAAGCCCTAAAGTTTGCAAACCTGTGGGGGGTCCCATCAGTCAGGGTTTTTGCTGATTGCAGTAGCTGAAGACGGGGGACTGGAAAATTGGCAAAACATGAAAAAAAAACACGTATTATTTAAACCGTGGGGCCCAAAGAAAAAAGGGGAAGGTTTGACAAGAAAACCCAATATTTTTTACCCCTCAGCTGCTAAAACAACTTTTCCCAAATGCAAGCAGTATTAGTCAGCAGCTCGAAAGCTAAGGCCCGGGAAAAATTTAAAAAATTTAAAGGAAAACATTTAAAAAATTTAAATGAATCAATTTAAAAGAATTAAAGGAAAACAAAAAAGGGAAAATTTGCTGAATAAACCCACCCAAAAACCCCCATCATAAGGAGGATGATCCCAAAATTCAAAATTTGGTTAAACCCCCTCTTAGCCAGGCGACCCTACTAAAACTTCGTTTGGGGTTTTCTGCTCGTAAGAGAGATCATCTTCTCCCGGGGCGTCTCTCTAGTGGAGGGGAGCATGCCATGGAGGCTACTGTCTCCAAAAAATTCCCGAGAGAGGCCCTCGGGGAAGCGAGGAGAGGAGGAGGCGCTCCCTCCCAAAAAAAGAAATAAAAACGCCCGGACCAAGGCCTTCCAAAACCCTAAACGTCATCCAGGTCCTACCATTTATACAATGTAACTGTCGAGTCTTAGAAACCCCCCCCCCCCCCCCCCCCCCCCACCCACATTAAACTCTCTTAGCCCATTATTAGCCTCGTCCTATGCTCCCGATTTTATCGTACTACAAGAAAGCCATTTAAACGACCAAGTCTCTGACGCGGTGTATTTCGCTAAGAAACTACCCTCTTTGTAGAAAGACGAGCGGGAAAAGGGGTGGAGGAGGCGGTCGCCTGTACATCCACCAGAATCCTCCCTTTCATGAAGTGCCGATTAAATTCGACTTGGAAAACACGTCGCATGGAAAGTAAAAATACAATAACACGTATCTGATATATGCTCAGCTACTGTCACCAGATAAAATGTTAATTTTATGCTGAGCTTTTTGCTATTCAGGACAGTCTGCCAAATATAAATTTATTTTAGGTGATATTTAATGCTCGTCATTACATATGGGGTTCCCTGCGGTGAATGGTAGAGGTGAGCAGTAGTTAAGGTGATCAACGACTCTGATCTGGTTCTTCTAAATGAATGGTAGTCCAACGCGAATAGTCGATAATACGGTATTTGAGCTTCATTGACCTATCACTGGTCTCTTCAACACTAGGCAGCCAAGTGCCTGTGGCACACCATTGACGATCGTTGGGAAGCGATCACCTTCCTATTTGTATTTCAATATTTCATGCGACACCCCGTGGAGCCTTCAGCACCAAATTTAACGTAAAAGAGCAATTGGGTCGCTTTCACAGGAGCGTTCAAGCTCGAAGGTTGTTGGAGAAACAATGATGGATAAAGTAAACAATGTTCAAAATTGTATTATAAATGCAGCATGGCAACCATCCCTAAGACTTCGACAGATAGCGTTAAGCATGGTTATGGTGCGACACCAGATTGCCGCAGGGCGCTATGTGAACGAATAAGGGCCTACATGCTTTTCCATCATAATATCACAAATGAGAAACTTTCGCAACAACAAACAAGCGAGAGCTAGGGCTCGAAGAACTATCAGACAAGCCAAACGAGATCCTGGCGAAGCTTTTGTCTCTACGATCAATAGGCAACACTAAGATCTCCGAGGATTTGATCCACAGTTAATAAAATCCAATAGAAAAAAAATCATCAATAAAGATCAGGGCAAAAAAAAAAAACAAAAAACATCATTCATGAGGGAATATTACGATTCACTAGGCGACATAGCTAACATAACGCCAGGCAGTTCTCTTATACAAACGCAGCTCGAAAATACAATCCTGCATTCTGACAACCAGGAAGCAGCTAGCTGCATTCAATTCACTTAGTCACAGGAGATAACTTTGTTACAATAACGATCTTCCAATGAAAGCGCTTGTCCGAAGCCCTAGAAGCCTGTAGAGGAACATCCCCAGGCCCCGATGAGATTCGCAATGAGATGATAAAAGCTCTTAATCATGATGACATGATTAAGTTGCTAGAAGATGTACAATTATCATGGAAAAGCCAGACTATTTTTTTTTTCTTTTTTCCAATTTCATGGCACTTCGCCCCACATCCATTCCCCTATTGAACTGCGGGGGAAATCCCAAGATCCGCCATTTCATTACCGGCCCAATTGAGTTTGACAAGCTGCTTATGCAAGGTCATGGAAAGAATTGTTAATTGTAGGCTATTGCATTTTTGAAATACAGAATTTACTAGTTGACGATCAGTTGCGGCTCGAAAGGGATATACGTCACTCTCGATCAGCTAGTAAAACTGGAAGGTCATATTCATGAGGAATTTACCAAAAAGCATTTTTGATTTCAGTATTTGAGATATAGAAAAAGCCTACGACATGACATGGCGACATGGCCTACTCAGAAAAACTTTATGCTTCGGATTTACGTGTAAACTTGCCTTGTTTTATCCAAAATTTCATTTCTGACAGAACTTTTTCTGTCAAATTATTTTTGACAACGTCACATTTCTCGGACATTTTTGTCAGGCACAAACGGGGTCCCCAAGGAAGTGTCGGTCTCCCACCTTATTTTATGTATGATAATTGACATTTTCATCTCCTCCTCGAATCTTGAATACGCACTGTACGCGATGATTGTGCATTATGGCCTCCAGCAATAATGCAGAGTTCTCGGCAATCGGATCCAATTGGCACTGGATATGATTCATAACTGGGGCCTCCAGTGGGGTTTTAAGTTTTCCATTAGTAAGAGGATTGGCGTGGTTTTTACAATAGGAGAAAGCCCACATCAGGCTAATCTAGGACAACATCCAATACCTATTCAAAATTCAGCTAGATTTCTTGGTCTACTCTTTGATAGTAGATGAATTGGAAAGACCAACATTTGGTCAGTTAAGAATAATGTCAAAAGCACTCTTATTTATTTAATGTTGCATTTCTGGGACACAAAATGGGGAGCTGATAGAAAGTCTGTACTGATTTATATAAATCCCGGATTAGGTCTAAAGTAGATTCTGGGTCAATCGGTGTATGGCTCGGCAACGAGCTCAAACTCTGAAAGGTTGAATGTGTGCAGAATGCGTGTTTACGCGTCTGTCTTGGAGCCTGAAGTGCACTCGCATTGAGCGCCTAGAGGTAGAGTCGGGGTACCTCCCCTCCGTCTTAGACGCGGCCAAGCTTTGAGCTGACTTATGCCGCCAAGGTAGCCAGGCAGCCCCAAGCATCCAAATAGGGATGTTTTGCGCGGGAGGTAGGGCCCAACAACGCGGCGGGAAGCCGCTGGGGCAATAGACTCATGACCTTCATAGGATAAAGTCGGTATAAGATCTCTCTACCATCGTACCTGGTTCAGTCAAATATAGCACCGTGGGAGAACCCAAATTTCACCACGTTTTAGACTGGCTACAATACAGCCAAAGCCAACGGTGTCGGAGGTGGAGGGTACGCCAGAGGTTCAGAGAGATCCTAATTAAACATCTTTTCTTTTTTTCATCTTTTATACCGACGGTGTCCAGACAGACGAGTGTGTGGAGCGGGTGTCTGGTCGACTGAATGTCAGTTGAGATTTCGATTGCCGTATCATTCATCGATCTTTCTTGCCGAAACTTTTTGCAAAGATAAAGCTTTAGATTTGGCCTATCGGTCGACCACTGATAGGAATAGTATTTTATCAGACTCGTTCAAGGTTCAATTAAAGCCAATAAATCACTAGAAACCACCTATAATGAAATACGGGTTAATATCATTCGTAAAATGCATAGTGCCAATAATATCAAAACTGATATGGCGACCTGGACCCTCAGGTTTCCCTGGTAATGACAGGTGACAAACTAGCCTGGTCGGAACTGGCGATTGGAGCATGGTATTATCCACACAGATCTCAGGTGTTTTGTCTCTTTTATAAAAGCCAAAAAATCCATCTCCTGTGGCAGAGTGATGGACGACATCATATTAATAAGTACAAAAATGAAAATCGAACGTGGGACACAGCCCACAGAAGAAAAAGAAGGAGAGGTGGTGTTGGCCCGACTGAGGGTCAATGCACACGTTTAACCCACCTCCACTCCCTACATCGAAAAAAATTTCCTCCACAATGGGACCACTTTCTTAGAACCTCTCAGTGGCACTATTCTGGTATTCTATCAAAAAATACCATAAACAAAAGTCAGAATAAAAAATAATTACGTTCAAATGAAAAATATTGAATTAATATAAAAATATTACTATCAGATATTGAAAAAATAATAGTAAAGTAATCACCGTTTTTAAAGGAGACAAAACTTTATGACCTTCTATAGATTGATTAAATAAATGGAATCATTGGCTTAATAATCCTTTGCTTGTGCCGCTGGTTGATAGCCAATAAATCCAACAAGCAAGCAAGCAAGGGGGTGGGGATATGTGTGTGGTGTTTTGGTTTCTTTCCGTATTTCCTTAATAGGAAATAAAGATCAACATGATGATTATGTAAACAGAAATGTTTTAATTAAAGTGAACCGTATTATTTAGACATTATAGGAACTACAAAGTGTTAAACTATGTATATTTTTCGTGGCCCTCCCTCTGCCCGTTCGTTTCTCCCTCTTCCGCGTCTCCTTTTTCCTCTCTTTCGGTCCTTCAATATTCTCGTTCCCAATCATTCAAACAGCTGTGTTGGATGCAAAAAGGAAATTTGATTAAATTAATACTTCACTATGGCGCCAAAAAAGCGTTCAGATAAACACTATAATCTGTTGGTGAATATTCTAATTTATCTAAGGGCAATAGTTCTCACTTCACGCCGATAATCCTATATCTTGCTTTCTGCAATGGCAGCCATTAGTGACCGTAATTCTTGTGTGGGACGTCGGAGGGCGTCGGGACAGAGTGCGTTCATTTATGCAGCTGTGAAGACTTATTTTCTGTTTATTTATGAAATTTCAGTTAAAGGATTGTAATGTATTAACTGATGTACGTCTTATGATATTTTATGAGAGATATTTTCATTTCTGTTGTACATAGATATGTGAGGATATATTAACTTTTGGTATATACATTTACAGGAAATGATGTGCCTGAATTCACATATATAGTGACTGGATAAGAATTGTGTATAACATTACACTTTATGTTATTTATCGATTTAAACTGGCTAGATTATATATATATATATATATATATATATATATATTTATATATAAATAAATATATATATATGATATTTTATATATATATATATTTACATACATACATTTGATATATATAATTTATATATATATATTTATATATATTTTTATTTATATATATGTATATATATATTTATATATATATATATATATATCTATACATACACCACCCACACACACATATATTTATATACATATATATATATATTTATATATATATATATATATATATTTATATAATATATATATATACATACATACAGATAATAAATATATATAGACATATATATATGTATAGATATTTATATATATTATTACAGTTGTATTATGTATATTATATTATTTATATATACTATATATATATATATATATATTATATACATATACTTTTATATGAATAAATGCATCATATCAATTTTTGTTATGTAAATAATTTATTATATGTACTAATACATAATACATATACTAAAATATACTATATATATATATATAGTTTGATATAGATATAGATAGTTTTGTTCATATAAAAATATGTTTTTATATTTATTTTATTTGAGTTATATATTATATTTTTTATTTTATTTATATATATAAATTTTTATTTTTTTTTGTATTTATATTTATACATATAATTTCCCCATATTTGTATATTTCTTTCATATACCCTTTTTCATTTAAATATTATATTTATATTTATTTTATATAAATATATAAATATATGTATTTGTATATGTATATATTTATACTTTATAGACTTATTTGTTTATATATACATTTACATATATATGTATATTTTATATGAATATATATAAAATATATATTTGAAAATTTTATATACTTATAATAATTTTTATTTTTTGTTTATATATACCCTATTTAAAATAAATATTTATTAAAAAATTTTTATAAAATAATTATTTTTATATTTATATATATATATATTATATTTTTATATTAATTTATATGGGATTTAATGTTGTGTGGGGTGTGTGTGTGTGTTGGTGTGTGTATG
Source organism: Penaeus japonicus (assembly GCF_977035675.1). Classification (NCBI taxonomy): domain Eukaryota; kingdom Metazoa; phylum Arthropoda; class Malacostraca; order Decapoda; family Penaeidae; genus Penaeus; species Penaeus japonicus. Next base: position 26,885,933 of record NW_028234442.1, read on the forward strand.
TGTGTATGTATGTCTGTTTTTCATTTAAATTTTTATATGCAAAGTTTTTGTAAGGGAAAATATTACGTTTCGCATTTTATATTTATATATATTATTTATATTTTATATATAAAATATAATATATATATTTTTTATATATTTATATATATGTTTTTTTTATTTAAAAATTTTTATATTATTTTATATTTTATATAAAATAATATAAATTTATATATATTTTAATATATAAAATATATCCCAAATTTTTATTTTATTTTTTTAAAAAAATATATATATTTTATATATAAATTTTTTATTTTTATATTTTTTTATATATATATAAAAAATTATTAATTTTAAAAATAAGTATATTTTAATATATATATATTTTATATTTTTAAAAAATTAATATATTATAATAATATTTTTTTTATATTTTATATTGTGGTGTATTTGTACATAAAACACACAACAACACACACACACACACACACACACAACATATATATTTAATTTATTTTTTTATTTTTAATTTTTTATATACAAAATTTTAAAAAATGTATATATATTTATTAAAAATATATATTTTATATTTTATATATATTTTTATTTTAAAATTAATATATTTTATATATTTTTATATTTTTATATAAATCTATACACACACACACACAATATATGTTTTTTTTTTGTTTTAAAAATTTTATATATATATATATATGTATTATATATTTATTTTTTATATTTTATATATATTTTTATATATATAATATATTTATAATATAAATTTATATGTTAAAATTTTTATATGAATAAATAAAAAATATATACATATATATATTTTTATATATATTAAAAATATTATATACATTTATATTTATATATATATTTTCAAAAATATTTTATAAATATATAATATTATATATTATATAATATATATATATAAAATATATAAAAATATAATGTATATATTTATATAAATGAATATATATATTATATAAATATAAAATACCCTTTTACATATATATTTCAGTCTATATATATATTTTATTTATATATATATATTATAATATATTATATATTATTTATATATATATATTTATATATATCTATTTTAATATATATATATTATTTTTATATATATATATAATTTTATTTTATATAAGTATATGTAATTTTTTATATATATATATTATATTTATATATTTATTTTTATATAATTTAATTTTTTTTTATATATATATATATTTATTATATATATATATATTTATATTTTAAAAAAAATATAATATATATA
>NW_028234443.1:0-2500 GCF_977035675.1 Penaeus japonicus
CGTCTTCTGCTGCTTGTCTCTTGGTTTGGCTCTGTTTCTCTGACTTTATTGTTTTTATTTATTCTTTTTTTTTCTGACTCTCTGACTGTCTCTTTTTTTCTTTCTCTTTCTTTCTCTTTCTTTTTCTCTCTTTCTTTCTTTCTTTCTTTCTCTTTATAAATCAAGCATTGCTGTTCTTTCTCTTTAAAATAATAACAAATCAGAATAAAAACTGAAGAACAACATAGAGAGAGGGGTGGAGAGAGAGAGAGAAAGTAAAAACGAAAGAGAGAGAGAGAGAGAGAGAAGAGAGAGAGGCAGAGAGAGAGAAAAGACAAATAGTAAACAAGAAGGAAAGGGAGAGAGAGAGAAAAAAAAACAAGAAGGAGAGACAGAGACAGAGAGAGAAAGAAAGAGTGATAGATAGGGATAGAGAGAGAGAGAAGACAAATAGTAAATATGAATGAGAAAGAGACAGAGAGAGAGAGAGAGAGAGAGAAAGAGAGAGGCAGAGAGAGAAAAGACAAATAGTAAACAAGAAGGAAAGAGAGAAAGAGAGCGCGAGAAGATCCAAATAGTAAACACGGAGGGGAGAGAGAGCGAAAGAGCGGTAGGTTCTCAGCAAGAGCGCCATTATGGACGGGTACCCAAGCCTCAGTCGCAGCCCCGTCACTGCACATGGCCAACGTTTACTCCAAAACACGAGTGCAAGTAAGGACAGCGACAGAGGGGGTGGGGGTGGGGGGCGCGTGGGGGAGAGGGGAGAAGGACGTTGAGGGAGTGGGGAGAGGGGGGGCGGAGGGGAGAGACGGGAGATACGTGTGGATGGAGAGGAAGGAGAAGGGAGGGTCGTGTCCTTCAGGGAGGGGGAGGGTGAGTGGGTAGTAGGAAGGGGGTGGGTTAGTGGTAGAGGAGTATTGGGGGGGAGGGAATGAGATGGGGGTGTGGGGTGTGTGGTCATAGTATGGAGGTAGTGGGATGTGGAAGGGTCGGGAATAATAGAAGGGTACAGTGGAAGGGTTAGAATAGAGGGAGAAGAGGCGGGGGAGGAGGGGGAGGAAAAGGGGATCAGGGGAGAGGAAGGGACCTCTGGTCTCCTCGGCTGCGTGCGTGAGATCTGCAGATCGATGTGTAGAAAATGCCACACGTCGCTCTTGGGCGTCTGGGGCGTCGGCATTCCACCCCGAGGCCTATACGACTCTCCAGCTCTTCCAATAACCTCCCCGAGAAGAGACAGAGCAAATCGCCATGAAAAAGCAAGCTCTCCATGAATCTCTCATGGAATTAATCGGGAGGAACAAACGCCCTGGAAGATTCTAGGAATGTCGAAAAGGGCGATGTGGCCGACGTCCGCTTCCCCTCGGTCCGCCGCCCTGTCAGCTATGTGACCGAAACATCGCTAGTTGCCGGCGTTAACAGACAACCAAATGTTTGATTTGCTTTGCGTTATTTCTTGCGCACAACTCTTGGCTTAGGCGCGCACTGGACCAAGGCACTAAGTGTCCTTGTTTTTTTAAGGGGTGTAGTGGGAGGGAAGGGAGGGGTAGGGGGAGGGAGGGGGGAGGGAGTGGATTAAGGAATGGGTTAGTTGAATTACTGGGAGGGAATTTTTTTTCTTCTTCTCTTTTTTCTTTTACTTTCTTTGTTTCTTTTTTTTTTGTGTTGTTTTTTTTTTCCCCGCTTTATTTCTCCTCTTCTCGGCTCTCTCTCTCTCTCTCTCTTTTTCTTTCTCTCCTTCTCTTTTTCCTTCCCTCTCTCTGTCTCCGTTTATATTTCCTCTCTACCTCTATCTATCTCTCTGTCTTCCCTTCTTCGTCCTCCTCGTCTTCCCTTCTTTCTCCTCCTCCTCTACCTCCTCCTCCATCTCCTCCTCCTCTACCTCTACCTCCTCCTCTACCTCTTCCTCTACCTCCTCCTCCTCCTCCTCCTCAACCTCTATCTCCTCCTCCTCCTCCTCCTCCTCCTCCTCCGTCTGGAAGACCCACAACCGACGGCCGATGAATGAACGAATGAGTCATTGGACCGCGTCAATTTTTCCCTCCTTTCATCTTCTCTCTTTCTTCTTCTTTTTCCCTCTCCATTTTCTTTCTTTCTTTCTTTCTCGTTCATTAATTTCCTCCTTTCATCTTCTTTCTGTTTTTTTGTTTTGTTTTTTTCTTTTGTCTTGTCTTTCCTTTATTTTTTTTGTGTCCTTATCGATTTTCTTTCTTTCTTTACTTATTTCTTCTTCTTTTTTTCCTCTTTCTTTTCATCTTTTTAAGTATGAATATTAAATTTCTGTCTCTAAGAATAAATTATAGATTAAGATTAATTAAAAAAATGATAAAAATCATAAAATCAAGAATAAATATATTATTTGATAAAGAATAAAATATGAAAAGTACAACCCATCATCTATAATAAATACCGTCGACCCCCTCCCGTCCTGCGCCTCCCTTTCCCTTCTCGCTCACTTGCCTTCCTCCTTCCTTTCCCCCCCCTTCCCTCCCTTTCCCTCCCCCCCCCTCCCCCCTCCCTTCCT
>NW_028234443.1:12500-21036 GCF_977035675.1 Penaeus japonicus
AAAGAGAGATGAAGAGAGATAAAGAGAAAGAAAGAGAGATAAAGAAGATAAAGAGATAGAGAGATAGAGAGATAAAGAGAGATAAAGATAAGTAATAGAGTGGAAGAGCCGATAAATGTAAAGAGAAAAAAGGGAAAGAGGAGAGAAACAAAAGGGGGGGGAGGGTGGCAGAAAGAGAGAGAGAGATAAAGAGAGAGGAAGAGGGTTCGCAGCGGTTGAAAAATCAAGTGAGTTGAAAAGTGTTTGGTTCGTGTGAGGCGCAAGGAAGCAAGCAACGCTTTCCTGAGACGACAGCAAGCACAACAGACACAAATACCATGCACGAGTTGCACACGGCCATTCGCGAAGGACACGACCCGGATCAATTTGGGTCCCGAAACAGGGGAAATTCGGAAGTGACCTTCTGATGAAAGACGCAAGCACCCAGAGCGAGACGACCTTAATACAGCGCTAACCCGGCCATGTATGAAACGCCGTGGACCCTTAAAAGCAACTTTCGTTAGAAGTGAACATGGACCTCATTTTCTTTTTCCTCTCTCTCTCCTCTTTTTCTCCTCTCTCTCTCTCTCTCTCTCTCTCACTCGTCGTCTTCTCTCTCTCTCTCATCTCTCCTCTCTCCTCCTCCACTCTCCTCTCACTCTCCTTCTATCTGTATACCTATCTACAATTCTATCTACTATCTATATATTATATAAATATAAATATATATATAAAATAATCTAATAAATATATATATATATATATATCCTTCTCTCCCTCTCTCCTCCTCTCTCGTATTTCTTGTAATTTTCTATCACGATTAGACACAATAATGGGAAAACAATACGACACACAATTACATGTTTCCAACACGTTTCATCAGTGAACAACGAAGCCTCAGGAACCAAATGAAATATTAGGGATAAAAGCAAGGAAGTCACGAAGGAGAGACCGACACTTCTCCTTAATGCAATAAAGAAGAAAAAGGTCGCGGTTTATCTCGAGATGGGGTGATTAAAAAAGGGTGGTTAAGGGAGGAGATGAGGGAAGAGAGAGAAGAGAGAGAAAGAGAGATGATAGAGAGAGATAGTAGAGATAGAGAGAACCATAGAGAGAGAGAAAAAAAAAAAACAAGAAGAGGAAAAGATGGAAGGGGACATTCAAAGTCTCAGATAAATATAATGAAACACAAAAAAAAAAAAAAAAAAAAAAAAAAAAAACGAGAAACCGCAACCCTTGCATGCAAAACCCAACAACAACAAGGAGCCCCAGCGTTGCGTTGAAACCTAACCCCTTCACAAACGGAAAACACTTTATCACACACTTCAAACTGAAACGCCAGAATACCAGAGTAAAAGCCACCTCATACAAAACCAATATATAACCCGGCACTCTCTCAAACTGACACAAAACCCAGCGAGAACATCCATTGCACCATATGCAACTGCAAAATGGCATTCTGGAGCAAGAATACCCCACAATGGAGCCATCCAGGTAGTATAGATCTGAGAGAGCAGATTGGATTGCATCTTTGTCATAGAGGATTTCAAGAGAAAAGTTGCAGGGAAAAAGCGACCTTCTTGGCCCTTCAGTTTTTTGTTGTTGATATATGTGTATATGTATTTATATATGTGTGTATATATGTGTATATGTGTGTATATATGTGATCTGTTGTGTGTGAATATATAATTGAAAATTTGTAAATATGTGTATTAAAACTGTGTATATGTGTGAATATATCTGTAAATTGTGTATAAAAGTGTATATGTGTGAATAGATGTGTAATAATTGTGTATCAATATTTAATAAAAATATGTGATAGAATATATATGTGTGTATACATGTGTGTGTGTCTGTCTTTCTGTGTATGTGTGTGTGTGTGTGTGTGTGTGTGTGTATATATGTGTGTGTGTGTGTACATATATATACACTTTCACTGTCAAAGAACACCGTAACACGCTGGGCTTGCCAATGGCTCAGTCAAAATCCATCAAATCATGGTATTCTTATCATACCCACAGTTACCGACCACCAATTTACCTGGACCTCATTACAAGCACCATCAAAGAACACCATAAAAGCATAGTCTTATTCACTGACACTGTCAAAAATTGTCATTAAAAACTATCTGCTTTGGTCTGTAACATAGAGGCACTCTGTTTCGTCACGGTATATTGCATGTCAGTTCAACACATGAATTTTTATTTTCTTTCTTTGCTTGGGTATTATATTAAGAGAGAAAGAGAGAGGGAGGGAGGGAGGGGGGAGGGAGAGAGGGAGAGTGAGTGAGTGAGTGAGTGAGTGAGAGAAGAGAGAGAGAGAAGAGAGAGAGAGAAGAAAGAGAAAGAAAGAGGGAGAGAGAGAGTGTGTGGGGGGGGGGGAGATAAAGAAAGAGACAGACAGAGAAAGAAAGAAAAAAAAGTGAAAACTATAGAACAATAAATGAGGAAGAGTAGGAGCCGAAAAAGGAAAAAAAAAAAAAAAACACGAAAATAGAAATAGGAAGAGCAATGATGATAAGGATAAGGATAAGCCAGATTAGCGGAGCAGATGCTTCGCCCGGTCTCTGGCCTCTGTGACGAGACCGGCCTGCGTCAAATTGTGCTGACTCGTGCAACTGTGCAAGCGAGTGGCAATGATGATGATGATGAAAGAAGCTGAGGACTATGATGATCACGATGAAAGAAGCTGAGGACTATGATGATCACGATGACGATGACGTGATTATGATTGACATGAAAATGAAGAAGATGATGGAATGACAAATATATGAGATAATGAAAAACAACAACTGCTAATGTAAACTGCGACTACTATAACTACTGCAGCTCCTACTGCTCCTATAACAACAACTATTACTACTACTGCTACTACTACTACTACGACTACTACTACTACTACCAATATAATGATAATAATAATGATGATAATAATAATGATGATGATAATATTAATTATGATAATAATAGATATAATAGTAAGAGTAATAATAACAATAATGATGGTGATAAGAATGATGATAATAATGATAATGATAATAACATTAATGATAATAATAATAGTGATAGTAATAGTAATAGTGATAATAATAATGATGATGACGGTAATGATGATAATAATAATAATAATAATAATAATGATAATAATAATAACAATTATTATTGTCATTATTTTTTTTATATTACTATTACTATTATTAGAGTAATACAGCTACTAGTGATAGGATGATAACACTAACAACGATAGCTAGACGATAAAGACATAAGCTTCGATAGCACATAAACAAGAGCGATTGCAACAAATTATGCAATGCGGCAATCGGCAAAGCATGATATGTTGTGCAAGGCGCTATTGCATGTTCATGAATATATGCATACGTCTTCATGAACACTTGCACGATTGTATATTTTTTTATATCCATGTATACCCCTTTTATTTGTTTATTTATTTATTTATCTATCTATATATGTATATATATATATCTATTTATTTATTTATCCATTCATTATTCACTCTCCTTTCGGTATGTATATATATATGTATATATATATATATATATATATATATATATATATATATATATATATATATATATGTGTGTGTGTGTGTGTGTGTGTGTGTGTGTGTGTGTGTGTGTGTATATGTGTGTGTGTGTGTGTGTGTGTGTGTGTGTGTGTGTGTGTGTGTGTGTTCTTTTCTCGTATTTGTTGTATTTTCCTTCATCCTATACAAACACTTGTATAAGAAAAGGGATTTCATATGTTTATATAATTTCATATGTCAGCTTTTTTATTGTTATCAATGTAAACAACAACAGGACAATTTATCTACATAAAGTAAGAGACAGACAAACAGAGAGAGAGAAAGGGGGGGAGGTAAAGAAAATGGGAGAGAGAGAGAGAGAGAAAGAGAAAGAAAGATAAAGAAAGAGATAAAGAGAAAGAAAGAGAGATGAAGAGAGATAAAGAGAAAGAAAGAGAGATGAAGAGAGATAAAGAGAAAGAAAGAGAGATAAAGAGAGATAAAGAGATAGAGAGATAGAGAGATAAAGAGAGATAAAGAGATAGAGAGAGAAAGGGAAAGAGAAAGAGAAAGAGAGAGAAACAGACAGAAAGAGAGAGAGAGATAAAGAGAGAGGAGAGGTCGCAGCGGTTGAAAATCAATGAGTTGAAAAGTGTTTGTCGTGGAGCCAAGACGCAAGCCAACGCTTTCCTGACCGACAGGCAAGCAACAACAGACACACCAATCCTCAGTGCAACGCATTCGCAAGCACTGACCCTGATCGAATTTTGGTCCCGAAACAGGAAATTCGGAGTGACCTTCTGAAGACGTCAAGCACGAGCGACGACCTTATACAGCGCTAAAGCCCGCTGTTGACCCCTTTAACTTCGTTGAGTGAACATAGACCTCCCGGGTGCAATATAGTGACCTCATCTGACCTTCCGATCTCCCCCCCCTCCCCTCCCTTCACATCCGCCTGTTCCCTATGCCCCTCTATTGACCTACTGCTCCTAATAATGACCTGATAAGGAAGAGAGAGAAAAGGAGAAAGTGGGAGTTAGAGAGAGAGAGAGAGAGAGAGAGAGAGAGAGAGAGCAAGAAAGAGCGAGAGAGTGTGAGAGATAGAGAGAGAGACAGACAGACAGAGACAGAGGCAGAGAGAGAGAGCAAGAAAGGTCGAGAGCTAGAGAGAGAGCAAGAAAGAGCGAGAGAGTGTGAGAGATAGAGAGAGAGACAGACAGACAGAGACAGAGAGAGAGCAAGAAAGGTCGAGAGCTAGAGAGAGAGCAAGAAAGAGCGAGAGCAAGAAAGGGAGAGGTCGAGAGCGAGAGCGAGAGCGAAAGAGAAAAACCCGCGCGAGAGAAAGTGTAGGACGAGGTCTCATCGAGCCAAAGCAACGACCTTGAAGACAGGGTGAGCGCCGTCTGATCGTTAGAGGCTTGGGGCCTCATCCTCCTTCTTCTTCTCCATCTTCTTCTTCTTCTTCTCTCTCTCTCTCTCTCCTCTCTTCTCCCTCTCTCTCTCTCTCTCTCTCTCTCTCTCTCTCTCTCTCTCTCTCTCTCTCTCTCCCTCTCCCTCCTCCTTCCCACACACCCTCCCTTCCTCCCTCTATCCCTTCCTCCCTCCCTCGCTCCCTCCCTCCTTCCCTACCTACCTCATTCCCTCCTTTCCTACCTACCTACCTCCCTCCCTCCCTCCTTCCCTTCCTCCCTACCTCCCTCCCTCCCTCCTTCCCTTCCTCCCTCCCTCTCTTCCTCTCCCTCCGTCTGTCCCTCCTTCCCTTCCTCCCTCTCTCCCTCCCTCTCTTCCTCTCCCTCCGTCTGTCCCTCGTTCCCTACCTCCCTCCCTACCTCCCTCACTCCCTCCGTGCCTCCCTCCCTCCATTTTCCTACCTCCCTTCCTCCCTCCCTCGTTCCCTCCGTGCCTCCCTACCTCCCTCCTTCCCTCCCTCCCTCCCTCCCTCCCTCCCTCTCTTCCTCCCTCCTCCTCTCCCTCCCTCCTCTCCCTCACACATACATGCTCTAATTCTAATCCCTTTTACCGACCTCCAAACTCTAACGAGAGGTGAAAGCACGAGGTTAAAGTCAAAGCAAAACAAAAGACAAAATTAACAAAGCGGGAAAACTTGTTCCTTTTGTCCAAACTGAAGCCAGTGCCAAAGTGAAATCGAACATCGACCCTTCGGAAACAGAGGAGAGAGAGAAGAGAGAGAAGGAGAGGAAGGAGAGAAGAAGTAGAGAGAGAGAGAGAGAGAAAAGGGGGGAGAGGGAGATATAAAAGTGAAAAAAAAAAAAGAGAGAGGAGGAAAGTAAGAGAAAATATAGAGAGATTAAAAAAAAAGATAATAAAGATGGGAAATAGATAGAAGAAAGAGAGAGAGAAAAAAAGAATCAAGAGCGAAAAGAGAAAACAAAGAGAGAAAAAAAAAAAGAACGCATTATGCGGGGCCAACCCAAAAAAGGGAATTTACTCCCTAATCGTGTTTAATAATCATTACACACAGACACTGATGTATTGAACTGAACGAATCCACAACTAAGTTTTCGTAACCAATTATTTTTGGAAGTGTCAAATCACAGTGGAAATTTGATTCTCTGTGATTTTGTGTTGTGTCATGTTATCTATTATTGCCTTAATGTTTCAGAGAAAATAGTGATCATTCGATAAAAAAAAAGATGATACTGTAAATAATAGTAATGATAATAATGAAAATGGTGATAAAAATCGTAATTATGATAATAAGGATAATTATGAAAATGATAGAAATCGTAATTATGATAATAAGGATAATGATTAAAAATAGTAGTAATGATAATAATGATGATGACTAATATTCATAGTGTCAATAGCAATAATAATGATAATAGCACTAATGATAACAAAAATGATACTAATGATAATCATGATAATGATAATAAAAATGGAAGATGCTAATAATGATAATAGCAATATTGATAATGTTGATAGGGGGAAGAGGGAGGGGGAGGCAAGTAAAGGGAGAGTTTCCCCACTGTTTTTTTTTCTTTCTTTTTCTTTTTCTTTTTTTTTTGTGCCCGGCCCCGGTGTTGCGTCTTTGTTGCCTTAAAGAAGTCTCGGTAATTTGGGTTTTTGTTTGCAGATGTGTTTGCATGTTTGTTTGTACACAGCGCGAGGTATCCTTTTATCCCCAAAATATACAATCCATTAGCTATCTTTTCCGTGTAGAACGTGACTCTGATTATGAATTTTACATGGGTGGGGGGGTGGGAAAGTGGGGAGGGAGAGTTAGAGAGTTGGAAGGAATGAGTCTAGAGGGAGGGAGGGAGGGGGTAGGTAAGTCTGTGAGGGTTTGCGAAAGAGGAAAGGGGGGGGGGGTGGGGAGGGGATGCCCAAAATATTTTAGGAGATGAGAAAGAGTCGGGGTAGGGGGGGAGACTGAGGGAAGGGGGGGGAGTAAGAGGGGAGACTGAGGGAGGGGAGGAGAGTGAAAGGCTGCAGAAAAGGGGGGGATTACTGAATAGTGGGGTAGGGGGGAAGGGGAAGAGTGAGATAAAAGCCCCCCAAAAAAACAAAAAAAATATACGAATCCAAATGAACATTAATATATGTCATTTTGAATCGAGACCAAAATTACGTTTACGAAAACACCATCAAAAACTTTTCAAATTCTATACTTTAAACATTAACCAAAAAAGGTATAAACCCGGGTGACAAAAATACTATAAACAACAACCACAATAAAATAATTGATTAATCAAAATTGACGAAAATACCATATAAAAAAAAAAAAAAAAAACAGCAAGTAATTGGGTTTAGGTAAGTATTTGTTTAAAATTGATTTTAGGTAAATATACATTCATCCAAAGGGACGAGGTCGCTCTCACACAAACACGTATATTGTGACAAATAAAATCTATATTATCAAGATGAATTAATTGGGAAAGCATAACGTTTACATATTATAACAAACACCACTCTCATGGCCACCTGGACACGTGGGTATTTTTTTTCTTTTTTTTCTGAATATGTTCTCCGTTATTAGATGTACTTTTATATAACGTGATATTTACAGTATTTGTTTTTCACTGTTGTTTGTTCCTAGGTGTGCTGGTCGCCACCTTAGTGTCTTTTATTAGTATTACTGCTATCTTTATTGTTTTTGTTGTTGTTATGATCAGTATTATTATTGTTATTATTGAAAATTATCATTATCATCATTGTTATTATCGTTTTTATTGTTACTATCACTGTTATTTTTTATTGTTATCATTATTATCATTATCATTATTTCTATGATCATCATCTTTGGCTATCATTATTATTATTAATATCATTATTATAATCATTATTATCATTATTACCATTATTATTAGTAGTAGTAGTATTATCATCACTGCTTTTATTCTTATTATCTTTTTTAGTAGTATCATTATTTTAATTATTATAATCATCATGATTATTACTTTTATCAGTATCATCAATATTTTTAGCATTAGAATGATTGATATTTATTCTACTCATTATTAATGGTATTATTATTTTTATTTTTACTGTTACTATAATCATCTTATTATTTTATTCTATCTTATTATATCTATTCATATTCATTTGTTTGATATTTATTTTGATCAGCGCGTACATTACTACACATAGGAAAAAGTACATATTCCAAACATATGTGTGTATGTATATATAAAAATATATATATAAATAACATATAATATATATATATATATATGTGGGTGTGTGTGTGAGTGAGTGTGTGTGGTGGTGTGTGTGTGTGTAAGTGTGTGTGTGTGTGTGAGTATATAATAGAAAATATATATATTATATATATAAATATCATCTATAAATATATATATATATAAATAATTAAGTATGGATGTAACTAAGATTTATGTATCTATCTGTTTATATCTATATAATGAATCTATATAAACATATATATAAAGGTATATATATATATAATTTATATATATATATATAAATGTATATATATATATATATATATAAATAATAATCAATTTAAAATAGATATAAATAAAAATATATATATATATATATATATATAAATAAT
>NW_028234443.1:21136-23636 GCF_977035675.1 Penaeus japonicus
TTATATATATAAATATCTTGTTATATTATTTTATATTATATTATATATTATATATAACACACATTTATATGTATATATATATATATAATATATATATATTATATTATATAGTTATATACATAATACATATATATTTATATATATTATATATATATAATATGATATATTTATATATATATATATATATATATATATACATCATTATATTATATATATATATAATATAGAATATATATATATTTTTATGTATATATATATATATATTGTATGTAGATATATATATATATATAATATATTTTATATAGTATAAATATGTATTATATATATAATTATATATAGTTTATAATAAATGTATATATATATATTTTATATATATATATATAATTATATATATATATATTAAATATATATCTATTACATTTATATGTATATATATATATACTCTATCTATATAATATATAAATAATACATATATATTAATATATACTATATATATATTATATATATTTAAATATAATAATATATTTTTATGTATGTATGTATCTCTGTAAAATCTATCTGTAACCCAACACACACACACACAACAGACAACACAAACACACACACACACAAACATATATATATATATATAAATAAATATATATAAAAATATTATATATATATATATATATCATATAATCTTAAATATATAATAAATATATTTGTATCTCTGATTACCTCTATCTATATTACATATAAATACACACACACAAATCCAACACATGTATCTTAATTTTTTTTTTTTATATATATATATAAATATATATATATATATATATATAGCTAATTTATATATAGATATATATCTATATATATGTGTGGATGTGTGAGTGAGTGTGTATGTGTGTGTGTGTGTGTGTGTGTGTGTGTGATGTGTGTGTGTGTGTGTGTGTGGTGTGTGTGTGTTATTTGTGTATATAAATATAATATATCTATATATATATATATTAATATATTATACTATTATATAAATATATTACACAAGTAATTAATTTATTCGGCTGAAAGGTTAAAGATAAGGTCCTCCATTTCTGTTGATATCATGTGCGTTATTTATATAGTCCTTTTGTCCTAATATCTTTACATGCATTCGGATAAAATGTAAAAACGTGTAATTCCTACACTGAATGAATTGTATATATATATATACTCTATCTATATTATATATCTTATATATTTATATATATATATATATAATATGTATAATAGATATGTATATCTATACATTTATATATATTATATATATATTTATATATCTATATTATATATATATATATACTTTATATATTTGTATATATAGTATATATTTATAATTTATTATTATTATATATATATATATAATATATATATATATATTAATATTTATGTATATATGTATATTTTATATATATATATTATAGTATATATATATTTTAGAGTATATATATATATATATATATATATATTTTCTATATATATAAAGAGAGAGAGAGAGTGAGAAATGGGTAATAGAGAGAGGGAGAGGGAGAGAGAGAAGGAATGGGAAAAAGCGGGAGAGAGAGAGAGGGAAAGAGGGAGAGAGAGAGAGAGAGTTAGATAGAGAGAGAGACGGAGGGAGGGAGGGAGGGAGAGAGAGAGAGAGAGAGAGAGAGAGAGAGAGAGAGAGAGAGAGAGAGAGAGAGAGAGATGGAGAGAGAGAAAGGGGAGCGGAGAGAGGAGAAGAAGGAGAAGAGAGAGAGAGAGAGAGAGTGGGGGATAGAGAGAAAGAGAGAGAGAGGGGGGGGGGAAGGGAGAGGGAGCAAAAGAGACAGAGAGAAAGAGAGAGAGAGAGAGGGGGGGAGGGGGAAAGGGGGGGGAGGAAAGGGAGAGACAGCAAAAGAGACAGAGACAGAGAGACAGATACTGTATATGTATATTAGCATATAGATATACAAAAAACAACCTTCCTTCTTTATTTTTAAGGCATGGGTTCCTTGTTCAAAACACAAACAAATGAGGAAGACAGATAACAAATTGAAATAGATATTAAATATATAAAAGGAGATTAATAATCTTTTATATTCTCATTAAGATGCTGGTAGACATTCATAAAGGAAAATCGTTATGATTCAGACAAGGCAAACTTTGGAAGAGAGTTCCAAAGATTGGCAAATCCGTATGGCAAGAAGCTTTGTTGACATTGCCTCGCGAAAGACCCTTAGGGATATAGAGGTCAACGAAACAAGACATAATATTCAACAAAGTTCTTGAGGAAGAGATCGGCCATTGGAAGAGGGGAGACAGGATGGAGGAGGGTTTTGTGGTTTTGAGTGATCGCGAAATCTGAGAGAGAACTCAAGGGGTTTGATCAGAGGTTCATTAAGAAAAGTCGTGAAAGAAAACAGTTGTGGAAGATGATGGTAGGTCAATTAATAGGAAAGAAGCTGGTTTCATTTTGAGTAAGTTTGGTGGAAGCTTTTAGACCTATCAGCAGCTTTGGACT
>NW_028234443.1:43636-53636 GCF_977035675.1 Penaeus japonicus
TCATCATAACTACCACCACCATCACAATTATCATCATAACTACCATCACAACCATCATCATAACAATCACCACCATCACCATCACCACCATTATCACCATCACTCTCCTCCATTCCATCACCAACACCATCATCACCACCACCACAGTTACATAACTCCACAAAAGGGAGTCCCTATGCAAGTCATATCACATATAAATCATAAAAAAAAAAAAAAAAAAAACTTTTGATGACTTTTTATTCCTTTAAATTTGACAAGACAAAGTCACCCGAGCGAAAGGCTTACCGTAATCTGGCGTGAGGGACTTTGATGCTGTTATGTACTATGAAGACCTTGCTCGTGTAGGTTCAAGAGGAATATGTTTAAACCGTTTAACGAATATATTCTGTTTATGATTTAAGTGAGGAGATTTTTTTTTTTTTTATTATTATTATTATTAATTTTGTTTTCTTTTTTGGTTAATTATTTCTCTTTCATCCGTGTCACGTATAATATTGAGAATAATGATGATGATAATGATAATAGCAATGATAATGATAATGGTGATGATGATGATGCTAATGATAATGATATTGGTGATAATGATAATAATGATAACAATGATGGTAATGATAATAATAATGGTAAGAATTACAATAACAACAGCAGTAATAATGATAAAGATTATAATACAAATAATGATAGCACTAACAATAAAATTGATAATAAAGATAATACCATCAACAATAATAATAAAAATAATAAAACAATATCAATGATAACAACAATAATAACAACCTCAATAACTACAAAAAAATAATCATAATGCAAGCAAAGAATAATCACAACAACAACAACACAACAAGTAAAAGCAATAAAGACATCACGCCTATGATGCTGAACTTCACTCAAACAAGGACACAAAGAGAAGTGATAACAAGTCAATTAACCGGACGAAATGAACGCGAGATACAAATTGTTATAATCAGACTTCAATAACTCTTATCAATTAAGATTGTCCAGAATAGGAAGACTAATGGCAAACAAAGAAAGTATGCTTACTGTGCGTTTTCAGTGGTGACGTCTGTGTGTGTGTGTGTGCAAGGGGGGGGGAGGAGTTTTTGTGTGTCTGTTTGTGTTTGTGTGTGATTTTGTGTATGTGTTTATGTATACATGAATATATATCTGAATATATATAAATATATATATATATATATATATATATTTTGTATATATTTTATAAATATATATATATATATGTATATATATATATATATATATATATATATATATAGTCAGTTATATATATATATATATATATGTAGTATATATATGCAGACATATATATTATATATATATACATTATATATATATATAGTAGGTCCATATAATATATATAATATCACATATATATATACTATATTATAAATTTTTTATATACATATATATGTATATATATATATACAAATATATGATTACATATATATATATTATATATATATATATATTGATATATAATATATATATCAGTATATATACAATGATCTTTATATATACATATATGAATATATATATATAGTTATATATGTATAGTTATATATATATATATATATATATAGTCATATATATATATATATATATTATTTTATGTATATATACATATATAAATGTTATATATATAGTTATATATATATTATTTATATATTATATATAATCTATATACTAGTATATATATCGTTATATATTAACTATATATATATATATATATTATATATAGATTATGTATTATATATATATATATATATATATACATATATATGTATATTTCTATATATTATATATATATATATATATATATATATGTATATATTTATAACTTATATATTAATATATATATATATATATATTATATATATATATAGTTATATGCTATATGCATATTTTATTATATATATATATATTTATATATATATATATATATATATCATATATATATATACATAATTATATATATATATATATATATATAATATATATATATATATGTGTGTATATATATATATATATAGATAGATATGATAGATAGATAGATAGATATGTATGTGTATATATATATGTATTTTATATATATAGATATATATATATATATATATCAACTCATATATATATATATATATTATATATATAGTATATATATGGTATGTGTATATATAATATATATATATATATATTATATATATATATATATATATTACATTCAATATACATGATATATAATTATATCAATATATATATATTAGATGTAGTTATTATATATATATATATATATCTTTATATATATATATATATATACATATACAGTATGTATATATTTTTATATATATATATATATATATAATAATCAATATATATATATAGAATATATTTATGTATATGTATATCTGTATAGAATGTAAATGAATATGCTATATATATATATATAAGATATTATATATATATATATGATATATATATATATTATATATATATACTACATTATACTTATATAAATATACACATATATCTATACCTATATGATATGTTATTATACATTACATCTACAGTTGTATAAATATATAAACCTAATTTTATATATATACTTATTTTATTTATAGTATATATATCTATATATATATATATATTATATTATATATATAATATATATGTTATATATATCATGTATATTATTTTATGTATATGTATATATATATATATATATATATATATATATATATTATATATATATATGTTATATATATATATATATGTATATATATATATATATATATATATCATATATATATATATATATATATATATATATGTATTATCAATATTAGAACGATATATATATATATATAGTATATATATATAATAACTCGCTATATGGCATATATATATGATTATATATATGTATGTAATATAGCTGTATTTGTAGTTAGTTGTATATGTAAGTATAAGATTATATTTAAAATATATAATGATATATATATATATATAGTATATCTATATATATATATTTATATATGATATGTATTTGTTTTTAGTAATGTATTTATATATCTTATATATATAGCATATATATATTTTTAGTTTATAATGGTATTATATATATGTATAGCTATGGTTGTATATTATTTTTATATATATGTATATATATATAATTATATATATAGAATTTATATACTATATATATATATAATATATATATATATATGATATATATATTATATATATATATAACATTTTTGCACTCTATATATATATATATATATATATATATATTTTTATATTTTATATATTATATTATATATATAAAATATATATATACTATATATTAATATTTAAAATGTTATATATGCTTTGTTATATATATATATATTTGTATATATATATATATATTATATATATATAAATATATATATATATATATATATATTTATATATTTGATAATATAATTTATATATTTATCTAATATATATATATATATAATAACTATCTATATATATATATTTATGTAATTATATAGCTATATATTTCTATATATATAATATATATAAGTATATTTGATATATCTATAACTCAATCTATATATATATTATTTATATATATATATATATATATATTATTTATGATATATATATATATATATTATTATATATATATTTTAATTTATCCTGTGATTATATATATAAATGTATATGGTATACATATATAATAATTGTATATATATATATATCATATATGTATATATATATTATATTATATATATATATATATAGATATGATATATATATATATCATCGATATTAATATATATATATATGTGTTATATATATATATATATATATATATATACTTTCTATATAGATAAATGATTATATGATTCGATAGTATATATATGTGGTTATATATAGTCACTTGTTTTAGTATTTATGTATTTTTTTATTTATTATGTATATCTTATAGTGTATATTAGTAATATAGTAGTATATATAGATATATATATATAGTAATATATATATTGCTTAATATATATATATGATATGTATATATATATCTAGATATTATGTAGTTATATGTATTTGATATGTATATATGTGTATATATCTTATATACTGATCTATTAAAAAAAACCATATATATATATATATCTTTTGCTAATATATATGATATATTATTTATTTGTTTTATATTATTACATTATTTATATAAATATTCGACATATATCTATAGACCGTGTATATCGTTTATATATTATATTCATCTAATTGTATTTTAAACATTATATAGTAATATATATATATATATTTTATATTATAGTTATTTTTATACACATATATCTATATTATGTATTTATATATATCTAAATCTACATTGTAAATATATATGTATATGTATATATAATCTAAGATTATATATATATAGTATATATATATATATATATAGTATTATGTTTAATATTATGTTGTTAATTTTTTATATATTGTATATATATATTATATATATATTATTTATATATATATATATCGTTAATAGGGTATGTATATAACATTATTTATAATATTATATTAGTGATATATAGTATATCTATGTATATATTACAGTAAGTATATATATACAAATATCAATATATATATGTATATTATTTGTATATAAATTATATATATATAATATATTATATATATATATATATTTATATTTAATATATATATATATATATTATATATACATATATTTATATGGTGAATATATTATATATATTATATATATATAGGTATATATATATATATATACTTGATATTATAGTATATTAGATTTATATATATGTATATAAGCTTGTATTGTAAATGTTTATATATATATATATACGCTATTTAGGTTATATTTATATATATATATATATCTATATATTATATATGCAAGAGTTTATATATAGATATATACATTATATATAGTAGTATATATATATATTATAATATATATATAGAACATATATTTATATATGTATATATATGTATATGTTTATATATATATATAGTGTATATATATAATATATATATATATATATATATGTATTGCTATACTATATGTATATAAACCTATATATATATATATAATATAATTTGAATATGACTAGTGATATACTATATATTATATATATATATATATTATATATATATATATATATGTTATATATATGTGATTAGTGTGTGTGTGTGTGTGTGTGACTCGCTGTGTGTGTGTGTGGATCGCTAGAAAAGTGTTGATTGGTGTGTGTGTGTGTGTGTGTGTTGTGTTATATATATATATATATATATATATATATATATATATATAGATAGATATATGAATATATATGATTATATTTATTGTATGGATCGTATGTATGTATATAGTACACTTATTATTAAGTTTATAAATATACGTTATATGTAATGTAATATGTGTGCCATATTAAATATGTACATATATATATGAATATAGTATTATATATATATATATATATATATATATATATATATCCATTATATCAGAGACAGATATATATATATTATATATAGATTATATATATATATATATATATATATATATATACCCCCCCCCCCCCCCCCCCCCCCACCCCCCCCCCCCCCCCCCCTTATAAATTTTCTGTGATATTTGATGGGGGCGGGGTAAACTTTCGAATAAGTAGTTTTACAAATTTTCAAAAATTCATGCTTTTATTATTTCTCACTTTTCCCTTAATCTTTGAAAAAAAATAATCTTAATGTTAATGAAACATACCTGTGAGAACAGCTGTTTTACACGTTTTGTTTTGGGATAGCTCGAAAAGGAAGGAGAAGAAAGAGAGAATCAGGTTCTAATTACTTTGAAGACCGATTCTCAAAGATTCCATCAAAAAAAATATTTCAAAATTGTGTATCCTCTAATTAATATCCCATACGATCACCAAAAGCCACTAGTGTTTTGACCTTGCTTTATCAGTGTTAAAACTCATGTCTTTTTAGCGACTTTCAAAGAAGTTTATCACATGTTCTCACTAAAGGGACCACTTGTAAACGACCCCGTCCCCCCCTAAAAAAAAAAAAAAAAAAAGCTTTCTTGCAAATCACTTGTTGAGTCCTTGCACCACTTGTGTGCACCTTCCACGTGGAGATCACGCGCGGGCCACTGATGTTCAATTAATCGTCAACATTGTTTTAAAAACGCGGCGATGCAATGTTTTCTCTCTGAAGGTCAGTGAATTCTCCTGTTTAGTCACTATAGAAGATAGCATATGGGTACCCCTTCTTTATTTTAACAGAGAGAGGAATGATAATAATGATTAAAGTCACGATAATAATTATGATCAGAAGATGGAGTTTTATTTCTTTAAAAGAAAGAAAATTATCGAGGATTGATAAAGGTTGATAACACTAGCACTATTATAATTCCTTTCATGTCTTGTCAAGCACGCTGAGAAGGCACCGCACCGTTACGGTTTGAATCTACGTGACATGGAGCCCAGAGCTGCGATTCACAAGAGCAGGAAGTGAATACCGAATGAGGAAGGCTGGGGAGAAGTGTACCGGAGACGGAGAGAGTTCGAGGAGCAGGATGTGCGCGAGGTGAGCCAGCTCTTTCGTGCTCGGCGCCCCTCTGTCCTCCCTCCTCTCTCTCTCTTTCCCCCATTCCCTTCCCTACCGCGCCGCTCCCTAACGCATAGGTAAATCCTGCGCCGATCGGAAAGCCATTCCATTTTTTTTTTTTTCGTCTTCCTTCTTACTTTCTTGATTTTTTTTTTTTTTTTTTTAATCTGTTTCTGTCTGAGTGTTTTTTCCCTATTTCTCTCCCTCTGTCTCTGTCTCTCTTTCTTTGCCTCTGTCTCTCTCTCTCTCTCTCTCTCTCTCTCTCTCTCTCTCTCTCTCTCTCTCTCTCTCTCTCTCTCTCTCTCTCTCTTTCTTTCTCTCTGTCTGTCTGTCTGTCTGTCTCTCTCTCTCTCTCTCTCTCTCTCTCTCTCTCTCTCTCTCTCTCTCTCTCTCTCTCGTCTCTGTTTCTCTCTCTCTCTCTGTCTTTTCTCTCTCTCTCTATCATTCTCTTTTTACTCTCTGTTACTGCGATTGGAGTTGTCTATCTCACTGTGTGCTGTGATGTTCTCTCATTCCTGGGTAGTAGTTCCCCTATACTCGGGTCACTGTACTGTTCATAGCACGTCTCTCAGGCCTCATCATTAATGCTTCTTTCTCTCTCTCTCTTTCTGCTTTGTCTGCACATGTTCCATTAATTGTTTTACTGTCGTCCATGAGTACCTATTCTCAAAATTTCCCCGTCCCATTCTCCCCTAACTCCCTCCCATTCCATCTCCTTCCCTCCCTTTCTCCTCAATTCTTCTCCTTCCTTCCCTTTCTCCTCACTTCTTTTTATTCCTCCCTTTCTCCTCACTTCCTCTTTTCATTCCTCCCTTTCTCCTCACTTCCTCTCTCCCTCATTCTCCCCCTTTCTCATTTCCCTCTCCCCATCTCCCTTCTTTTCATTCTTCTCCCTTCCCCCTCCCCTCCCCTCCTGTCAATCTCTTCTACCGTCCCTCCCTCCCCTCCCCTTCCCCACCCCTCCCCTTCTCCTTCCCCCTCCACACCCCTCCTGTCAATCTCTTCTCCCGTCCCCCTCCCTTGCCCCCTCCCCCTCCCCTCCCTCTCCCTCCCCTTCCTTTCCCCTCTACTTCCCCTCTCTCCCCTCTCTCCCCTCACTTATTATTCACTCCCTTGCGTAATCACTAATTGCTCCGGTAGGGAAAGTAATAAGGAGATGCCCGTCTTTGCGGCCGATAAATGAGTCCCTGCGATAAGGAGAATGGGGGAGGGGGGATAGGGGGGAGGGGATGGGAGATACGGGGGAAGAGGGTGGGGGATGAGAAGGGAGGAGGAGTGTTATATTGGGGGGGGGGGGGATGAGAAGAGGGAGGAGGGGAGATACGGGGGGAGAGGATGGGAAATGAGGGGGGGATGGGAGATGAAGGGGAGGAGGAGGGTTATACTGGGGCATGGGGTGGGAGATAGGGGGGAGGGGATGGGAGATAGGGGGGGAGGAGAAGGGGGAGGAGGGAGGAGGAGTGTTATATTGGTTGGGAAGGGGGATATGAGTACAGGGGGGAGGAGGGAGATAGGGGGTAAGGGGAGGGGATAGGTGGGGGAGGGAGGGGGATGAGGGGAGAGGAGAGCTTATATGTGGGGAATGGGGGTTTGGGTGGGAGATAGGGGGGGATAGGATGGGAGATAGGGGGGAGGGGAGGGGAGATGAAGGGGAGGAGGAGGGTTATACTGGGGCATGGGGTGGGAGATAGGGGGGAGGAGATGGGGGATGAGAAGGGGGAGGAGGAGGGTTATATTGGGGGATGGGATGGGAGATAGGGGGGGGAGGGGATGTGAGATGAAAAGGGGGAGGGGATGGGAGATGAGAAGGGGAGGAGGAGGGTTATATTGGGGCATGGGGTGGGAGATAAGTGGGGGGGGGGGGAGTGTTATATTGGGGGAGGGGATGGAAGATAGGGGGAAGAAGGGGGGTTATACTGGAGGAAGAGATGGAAAATAGGGGGGAGGAGGGAGGGTCATATTGGGTTGGAGAGGAGGAGAATAAATGTGGTCTAGGGTTGGGTTGGGGGTGAGGGAAAGAAGGAAGGGGAGGGGGTGGGGGTGTAGGAGGACGATAGGAGTGAGGGAGAGGCAGGAGGAGAGTGAAATGGGTGGGGGAGGGGAAGGAGGACGAAGGGGGCGTGATGATGGCGCGAGAAAGGAAGGGAAGGGGGAGGGGGGCGGGGGGGGGAGGGGTCAATGTGTCATGGAGGGAGAGAACTACGTGAGAGTGAGGATTGGTAGAGCACCTGAGGGTGTTCGGGGGATGAAGGTGTGATCTGGGGAGTGGTTTTTTCGGGGGAAAAGGAATATGATAACTTCGTGATGATTGATATATTCAGCGAGAAACCGAGTTAGACTACACCTACACACATCATCACACACACACACACACACACACGCACACCCACACAACACACACACACGCACACACACACAATTGTATATATATATATATATATATATATATATATATTTATATATATATATTTATATTATGCTATATCTTATATCCATATATATATATATATAATATATAACTATAAGATCATATATATATATATATATATATATATATTTAATATATATATATATATATATGTACAGATATGGTATATATCAATATCAATATATTATATATATATATGATATATATATATATATATATATATATATATATATATATATATATATATGTCTGTGTGTTGTGCGTATATGTTTATATATATATATATATATATATATATATATATATATATTAATATATATATATATATATATCGGTATTTGGGTGCATATGTATATTTATATATATATATATATATATAATATTGACTATATATATATATATATATATAATTGTATATATAATATAAGTATATTATATATATATGTGTGTGTGTGTGTGTGTGTGATTAGTGTGTGTGAGTGTGTGTGTGTGTATAAATATGTATATATATATAAATATATATATATATATATCCTGACCGTCCATATACACCTACCCCCCTCCCACGCCATATAGTTATATCATATATATATATATATATATATATATGCATTATGTTACTAAGTCCCTATATATATATATAATATATTATATATACTTATATATATAATAATGCCACAACATACACACACACACACACACAACACACATACACATATACGACCCATACTTATACTTATGCACACATACACAACACACACACACAAACACATATATATATACCCCACTATATAATATATATATTCTGTCAACAGTGTTTCACTATTATATAATTCTATATATATAATAATATGAGCAGTACCGCGTATGTAGTAGGTATGTATATGTACGTGATATGTATGTGTGCATATATTGTCTATA
>NW_028234443.1:58636-61136 GCF_977035675.1 Penaeus japonicus
TTTTGTTAATTTATAGGTATTTTCATTCTCCAAACAACGAAGCTTGATAGATCCAAAGGGTACATATAACATTAAGTATCTTATATATATGTGTGTTTATTATACATAACACCCCGGAGAGAAATCTATCCTAAGAAATTCACATTATGCAGAACAATAAACTTTCCAGAAAGTTATATAGATATATCAGCAATTTCTTGCTTGCACTGACAACCACAAAACAACAATACTCAACACACAGCATCAGAGAAGAAAAAACGATTGTATCATGCCTATATTTAATTCATATGCATTCATTTGTTTGTCTATCATCTCCTATTCCAATTCCTTCAAGACAATTAGAAAATAAATTTCACAGTCTTGCAACCGAAACCAGTGATGAATACTTCAACACAATCACTACGGAAAACATTACTCAGATTATATTTATATTTTTCGATACATGGACGCATTTCATTGTTCTGTATCTTTACACCGGACTTACATTCACGCCATTCCTAAACATGTGTCACCATGAACTCTAGTAAGACAAGCATTGTGACAGATCACATATTTCTGATAAAAAAAAAAAAAAAAAAACGTAGAATGATAAAAGATTTTCAGTTGTGATTTGTTAACATATGAATACATCTCAACAAAATAAGACAAAATTTTCTAATCTGTCGATTCACTTTAATATTAATGATCATACAAAATGTTTGATACGAGGAAAGTACAGTAACTGCCATAACACTGGATTATGTACGTGATTACATAATTGATTACCCTTGATAATGCCAATCAATAATAGCCCTTCCATTTCAGTCCCGGAATAAGGTAGGATAAAGTAAGGACATTATCCTTTTCGCGGTATTGTGCTAACCCCACTCTTAATAGGTCTTTCTATATTATTGCTAAAAACCCAAACTCCCTCACCACCCACCACCCTCCCCCCCCTCCCCCCCCCCCACCTCTCCCCCCCCCCCCCTCCCCCCCCCCCCCCTCTTCCCCCCCCCCCCCCACCCACCCCCCCCCCCCCCCCCCCCCCCCCCCCCCCCCCCCCCCACCCCCGCCCCCCCACCCCCCCCGGCCGCCCCCCCCCCCCCACCCCCACTCACCACCCCACACCCCCCCCCCCCCCCCCTCCCCCCCCCCCCCCCCCCCCCCCCACCCCCCCCCCCCCCCCCCCCAACCCCCCCCCCCCCCCCCCCCCCCCCACCCCCCCCCATCCCCCACCCCCCACCCCCCCCCACCTCCCCCCCCCCCCCCCCCCCCCCCCCACCCCCCCCCCCCCCCCCCCCCCCCCCCGGAAGTTCAACGTAAGGTAAAATTAAGGTTAAAGTAAGGTAATGATAAAAATCAAAGTTATCATTTAAGGTAAGGTGAAAGTAGAGTAATGTAGTAGATGTAAAATAAACAGGTGACATAAAGTAAGGGTAATGTAGAGGAGAGATAAGGCAAATTCAAATCGAAATAAAGTTAAATCAATGAGGATATATGATAATCACTAAAATGAGGTTAGGAAATTAAATGAAGTTAAAAACTGTTGTTATAGAAATGGTAAATCAGCAAGTTCAAATTGTCCGCAGATGAGATCTAAAGTTATCTCTTAGCCTTTCTACAACTCGATACGAGATATATATGTTTAGGCACTAAGGATATCTCGCCGGTTCGTATATTCCTCTGTGAATATATTCCTCTCGGATCTCCGCAATCACACTGACCTGCCCATAGGAACATCACCAGAATGCTAACCCCGTGCATACGACAGAAATCCAAACAATAAACCAATTCTAGTAAGCAAAACACACACACTCACACACACTCTGATGACAACAAATTTATAAAACAAACCACACACCTACGATCTTTTACTACACTCACACACACACACACCCAACAAAACACGTCATACAAATAGATAGGTGCGCGCAAAATAAAAGACACACGTTGTCAAACACCCACTCTCTCTCTCTTACTCTCTCTCTCTCTCTCTCTCACCTTCTCTCTCTCTCTCTCTCTCTATCACTCTTCCTCTTTCTAAAATTAGAATAGGACGAGGCACGGCGCAGCTCATTAGCCAACCCTCTCTAACCGTTCACCTCCCCCCCACCCCCACTACCCCACCCCACTTCCCCCCGCCATTCCCTTGCCCATCTCCACTCCGATGAACGATGTCTTTTGCCAACAATATATACATCACATTTGATAAGACTACGCCACGTATTACATTTCGGACATTGAGCATTTAAGGGCGTATTCACTAGGCTTGTCAAGTAGAATGGTGGTTTGTTAAAGAGGATTTGATAAATGAAATGGAGTTTAATTTCTTTTGAAGGAGAAAACGCGAGATGTCTCAATTTTGTATCTGTTTAGGGAAAATTTGTTTATGGTTGTAAAGATACGATTTTATATAAAAAAATATTCGACTAGAATATCTGGATTGGATTAAGTTGTGGTATTATCATAATTAACTTGAAGTGCTCGTTTATTACGTGATTATTATGATATTATCAGCAAG
>NW_028234443.1:79751-82251 GCF_977035675.1 Penaeus japonicus
ATTCCTGAATTAGAATTTCGCGATTTCATTGTTGATTGATGGTAAGGGCAAGTCACGGTACAAAACAATCTATTATCATTACTTTTATCATAAAAAATATAATTATCATTAAAATACTCATTGTCATTATCATTGAAATACTCATTGTTATTATCATTGAAATACTAATTGTTATTATTATTGAAATACTCATTGTTATCATCATTGAAATACTCATTGTTATTATCATTGAAATACTCATTGTTATTATCATTGAAATACTCATTTCCTTTATCATTGAAATACTCATTGTCATATTTTTTTAAGAATCATTATTGTAACATTATCATTATCATAACTTTAGTGTATAACTTTACCAAATTAAGATATATTTATGATCATGTTTTTTTTATTTGCAAGGAAGTGTGATTATATATTAATGATAATGATAATCATAAAGGTAGTAATGATAACAATGATAAAAATAATAACAAAATTACTGATATTGATTGTGATCACAATATAATGATAACAACATCAACAATACAAAATATCATTATTAAAGTAAAAATAATGATAAAAAGTTATGGCAGCAAAATAGGACAATAATATAAACAAATAAGAGAATATTCATATGCATAAAGATATCATTAGATTGTGATTTTTTCAGACACAAATAATAAAATTCTCATAATTTAATTTCCATAGGAGCAACACATCGGACTTGCAATAAACGCTAGCAAAAATTTCCACTTCATAAATGATTGCATTCTCTCCCTCCCTCTCATCCTCACTTCCTCTCTCTCTCTCTTTCTTTCTTTCCATCCATGCGATTTACTCTCTCTTACCCTTTTCTATCTCTCATCTTTCTTTCTCACTCTCTCTTACCCTCCCCCTTATCTCTCACCCTCTCTCTCTCTTATCCTCCCCCTTATCTCTCACCCTCTTTCTCTCTTATCCTCCCCTTTATCTCTCATCCTCTCTCTCTCTTACCCTCACCCTCTCTCTCTCTTACCATCCTCCTTATCTCTCACCCTCTCTCTCTCTTACCCTCCCTCTTATCTCTCAACCTCTCTCTCTCTTACCCTCATCCTTATCTCTCACCCTCTTTCTCTCTTATTCTCCCCCTTATCTCTCACCCTCTCTCTCCCTTACCCTCCACTTTATATCTCACCCTCTTTTTCTCTTACCCTCCCCCTTATCTCTCACCCTCTCTCTCCCTTACCCTCCCCCTTATCTCTCACCCTCTTTTTCTCTTACCCTCCCCCTTATCTCTCACCCTCTTTCTCTCTTACCCTCCCCCTTATCTCTCACCCTCTCTCTCTCTTACCCTCCCCTTTATCTCTCACCCTCTCTCTCTTACCCTCCCCTTTATCTCTCACCCTCTCTCTCCCTTACCCTCCCCCTTATCTCTCACCCTCTCTCTCCCTTACCCTCCCCCTTATCTCTCACCCTCTCTCTCTCTTATCCTCCCCCTTATCTCTCACCCCCTCTCTCTCTTACCCTCCCCCTTATCTCTCATCCCCTCTCTCTCTAATCCTCCCCTTTATCTCTCACCCTCTCTCTCTCTTACCCTCCCCCTTATCGCTCACCCTCTCTCTCTCTCTTTCTCTTTCTCTCCTACCTTCCATTCCACCAACCCACACTCTTTCCCCATCTCAAACACCCACACACAATATGTATACATAAACATACAAGCATACGAATCCATATATGCTCCTCCGCACAAAAGCGAAAGAGAAATTGGTGAGCAGAACACGTCAAGCAGATGGCAGAACCCGCGACATTTACAAGGAAAATGTTTACCACGCTTTGTTAAAAGTGTCTTCTCTAAGCTCCCGTACCACAAAACTGGTACAATGGACCTTTGCGTTCCTCTTGAGTGTATATTTTCTCTTTCCTTTCTGTGTATATGTGTGTCTGTCCGTCTGTCTGGGTGTATCGCTTCTTTCTCTCATTCTCTCTCTCTCTCTGTCTCTCTTTCTCTGTATCTCTCTCTCTCTCTTTCTCTGTATGTCTCTCTCTCTCTCTCTCTCTTTCTCTGTATGTCTCTCTCTCTCTCTCTCTCTCTCTCGCTCTGTCTCTCTATGTGTGTGTGTGTGTTTCTCACTCTTTCTCTCACTTTGTCTCTTTCTCTCTCTCTCTTTCCCTCCCTTCTTTCCCTTCTCTCTCTCTCTCTCTTTCTCTCTCCCCCTCTTTTTGTCTTCCTCTTGCATACCTACCCTTTACTAATAACATCAATTAAAATGACGTTGAAAGTGAAAGCAAAGAAAAGAAGAAAAGAAAGTCAAGTAGAGAACTGTGTGTGTGTGTGTGTGTATACACACACACACACACACACACACACACACACACACACACACACACACACACATATATATATATATATATATATATATATATATATATATATATATGTGTGTGTGTGTGTGTGTGTGTGTGTGTGTGCGTGTGTGTGTGTATGTATATATATATATATATATATATATATATATATATATATATATATATATATATATGT
>NW_028234443.1:102409-104909 GCF_977035675.1 Penaeus japonicus
TATATATATATATATATATATAAGGAAGAAAAGGATAATAAGACCGAATAAACAAAATAAAGCAAACTATTGAAAGGTAAAAAGGACCAAAGTCATGCACAAAATATGTTCACGGTCATGAGATTAAAATACTCTATCTGTGTAATAAATGTGAACAATCATTCTAAAAGCCTACATTATAATTCATTGGGCAGGAAACAGTGTCACATTTTTGTATTCTCCTGTAAAAACGTTTGTTAACACAGTCACCCATCAATCAAACGTCATGCATCCCACAGTGATGCATGTTTGGGCGGGGTTGGTCATTTGGTTGCATGTTATGCAATTTATTGAACTTGCATATTAGTCATCAATACTTATGCAGGGTTTACATGAAAGTTATGTTATTGATGAATTTAATTTTATCGTAGATATATATAAGTTCTGTGACCTATGTTGTGCTATCTTTATTTTCTTAGTCATTCAAGGTCGGATATCTTTTACTTCGATGCTGTTTATTCCTATAAACTCGAAGAAATAAAAAGTCACTATTCCTTTATTTTTCATGTGTTCTTTTCTCGGGATTTCCTTATGCAACACACACACACACACACACACACACACACACACACACACACACACACACACACACACACATATATATATATATACATATATATATATATATATATATATATATATATATATATATATATACATATATATATATATATATGTGTGTGTATGCATATATATATATATATATATATATATATATGTATATATATATATATAATATATATATATATATATATATATAAATATATATATTTATATATATATAGATATATATTTTTTTACATATATATATATATATATATTATATATATATATATATATATATATATATATATATATATTATATATATGCATATATATATATATAATATATATATATATATATATATATATATATATATATATATATATATATATATATATATGTATATTTATATATATATATAAATATATATATATATAAAAGTATGTATATATATATATCTATATATATATATATATTTATATATATATATATATATATATATATATTATACATACTAACATACTAACTAACATACACACACACACAGACACATACCACACACACAACACACACACACACACACACACACACACACACACACACACACACACACACATATATATATACATACTATATATATATATATATATATAATATATATATATATATATATATATATATATGTAATGTATATATATATATATATATATATATATATATATAATATATATATATATATATATATATATATATATATATATATATATATATATTATATATATATATATATAATATATATATATAATGTATATATATATAATATATATATATATATTATATATATATATATCTATATATATATATATATATATATATATATATATATATATATATATATATATATATATATATATATATTATATATATATATATATATATATATATATATATATAAATATATATATATATATATATATAATATATATAATGTATATATATATATATATATATATATATATATATATATATATATATAATATGTATATATATACATATTTATATGTATATATATGTTATATATATATTTATATATATATATATATATATAATATATATATATATATATATATATATATATATATGCATATATATACATAATATATATATATATATATAATATATATATATATATATATATATATATATATATATATATATATATATATGTATATGTATATATACATATATATATATATTTATATATTTATATATATACATACATATATATATATATATATATATATATATATATATATATATATACATACACACATTTATGTTATATTTATCCAGAGAGAGATTTAATTGGACAAATACTATTTTTCTTCTTCGTCTTCTTTTATGTTCCCGAAAGAGTAATATAGAAGTTTGCGTAATAAAGACGATCCGAAGAGGAACATCTGCAGAGAGTTACATTCTTCAATACTGAATGGTTCTTCCAGTATAACAGAATTTATACATGCTACATTTTCTTCCAGGTCTTGATTATAAATTAGCAGTCAGATTGTAAAGTAAATAAAGTCTGCAGTAAGCCAAATAAAAGGCAAAATATATGAAGAGCAACGTATTCCAAATATAAAGTAATTTATCAAGAGCAACGTATTCCAAATATAATTAATTTATAAAGCGCAACGTATTCTTTTTCCCCGACTGTCCAAGAACCATCATTATTTTAGTGAAGTCTGCACTGGGCAATGGAAAAATGCCATGTGCATTTTTTCTCCTAAAATGCGAACTGTGAATTGTTAACCCTCTTGTTTATCAGGACTTTGATGTTTGAAACGTTTTATTCTGGACAAACACAAATATAGTTTAGATAGATTGAAGATATAATTTATTTCAATATTCAGCTACCTT